>NC_133651.1:125003654-125232218 GCF_009905375.1 Apium graveolens | reverse complement strand
AGTTAGGTATGCTAAATTACTCTTAAATATTTTCAGATAATTTGCAAGTTGTAATGCAGCCAGAAATTTAATTGGTTTTACAGTCTTGTATGAAATTTTGGCTAAGTCAAAATTTACATCTCGACGGATGATCATTATCCATCGAGTTTGATCATCTGTCGGTATACATTTTAGTAATAAAATCAATTACTTTTCTGGAATATTTTATGACTCGACGGATAACTGATTTATCCTCATCCGTCGAATTGTCTGAATCTTAGCCGTTAATTCCCTGAACTTTATCCATCGAGTATACTTACAGTTTATAAGTATAACACGACGAATAATTGAAGGAATTTTTACAGTTTATTTTTAAATGACTATTTTGGGAAATTCTTATTGGTTACTTTATTTTACTTTATTATTTTTGATAGTTATTGAGATAGTATAAAAGCTTAATTCATTTCCATTACTTTTCTTTTATCATTCTCAATCATCTGCTCCAATTCTCTCTTTCTCAAAAGCAATTATCATCTCTATCTCTTCAATTTCCACTCTCTAACAATGGCACCAGTAGTTAAGATCATGTCACAAACTGGATTCATCTATGAGAAGAACAACTTCACGGCTCTAATAAACAAGGGGATTCAAACGTCTAGTGATTACCACAAAATGATGGATTTTGTGAAGAACTGCAAACTCAACTATGCCATGCAGGAATCACCCACCATCTTCCGTGAGTTGTTGAAGAAATGTGGTCGACTACTGTGTACAACTCAACTGATAAAACCATTACACTCACTATTAAAGGTAAGGAATTCTGTATTAACAGTGATGTTGTTAAAGCATGTTTCAAAATTCTTGATAATACTGTAACTTAACCCCACACAGACACTGACATTGTTAATATGCTTAACTCCATGAACTATGCACTATCTACTTATAAGTTAAGTGAAATTAGGAGATTGGGTCTTAGGAATGGAGTTATTTATGTGATGTAGTTACTAAGGTATTCTCTGGTTAAATCAGTAATTTTGATTCTGTCAATATCTCTATACTTAACATGCTTACATGCTAGTTACTGATAAGTACTTTAACTTTAGTGATCTGGTTTTGTTTGAGTTGGGTTTAAGTTAGGGGTTAAATAAGAGGGGTAAAATGTTTACTATGATAGATTTTTCATGATGTTAGCTAACACTCTAAGGGAATTGTGCTTGAGAACCCAACCAACAAACGATTGTTGGGTTGAAGAGAGAAAAATTATTGCAGATTTGAACAGGGAAAACCATCACAAAGAGGCGTCACTCTTCTATTTCCCTGTAATGGAAGCAACTCAGGTAAGTGAGGTAAGTTCATCTGTCTCTACTATTCCAACCTAACAAATTTCTTAGCATTCTGATGTAGCTATGGCTGTGTCATTGACCCAATAGTTGCCTACCCAAGCTACCAAATCCAAAATTTCTAAATCTAAGTCAAAGAAGCCCCCTCTGGTATCTCTCAAAATATGCCAGTTGCAAAATCCACCAAATCTAAAGAGGAGTGTGAAGGTAGATAAGGTAGGTAAGGGACAGGGTGAACATAAAAGAAGCCCTAAGGATAAGGTTGGAGAGTTGAGTGTTTCCCAGCCTAGCCACACTATAGTTTCCCAATAGACTGCAGTACTTAATAAGGAAATTAGCTCATTGCTAGTTGCATTCTCCCAAAAGGATATGACTATTAAACAAAGCTCTCAGCCAAGAGTACAAGCCAAAAGGGAAAGGGACACAAGCTCACCCCAAATCTATACTAGAAAGAAGAAACCAAAAACCCTTGGGGATGCACAGGGTTCACACACTGTGCAAACTAGTGCTAAAGATACAGTCACTGCACCTTCTCAAAGTCAGTTTGATGTGGCTCCAATAAATGTGGAGTCACAGCCAAAATCTTTAGTTATAGAAGCACCCCAAACACCAAATTCTCCCACAAACTCTCTGGATGTGGATATGATCAACACATTAATTCTTGATTCCCCTTCTTTAACTCTGTTGGGGAAGCCAAATAGTGCAAGTGAGCATCATCTTTGGATGATTTGTTGGCTCACTTGCCAATTCTTTCAGGATCTGTTGAGACATCTGTGCCAAAATTTTCATCAATCTGCACAGAGTCCACAATAGTTTCCACTCCAAACTCATTTATTCCTACTCTCTCGATGGATATTGTTCATCCGTCGAGTAGTGATTGTATCCCGATGGATAAGCTTAACAGCAGTTATCCGTCTGATAGTCAAACTGCTAACCTGACGGATATTCCTTATATGTTGAGTGTCTCTGCACAGCTTCCAATTTCATCAATTATCTCAAGTGCAGAAGACTTAGTGGTAGTACAATCACTCCTAGGATTGAGGGAAAGGAGTGAACTGAGTGAGAGTCTGGGTTGCTCCCAGGAAAAAGGAGAGGAAAAGAGTGAAAATATGCAATCCAGTTCTTCAGGATTGGAAAAAGAGAGTGTGTGGAGTCCCGCCTTAGATGGTGAAGGTGAGGGTGTGAGGGTGGGAGCCAAGGTGAGACCTTGATGCAACAAAAGAGAGAAAATTAGAGAAAAGCAGGTACTAGAGATATAAGGATGGATGTTATTGTTAGTGAGTTAATGAATGTCCAAGATGCAGACAGGAGGGCTATCTCAGCAACCTCAAGATGTTATAGATTGTACCTCCCTTGATACTGAGACATTTACTCACCCTATTTCAGCATATCAACTTCTAGCTGAACAGGGCAATGACAATGCAGAAAGGATGCTTAACTTGGTACACACCACACAGTCAATGCTAAGGGTGAAGGATGCCATCACGACTTTTCCCTCTATAGCTGGTGATGTTGATTATGAGACTGGTGGTTCAGAAGATTTCTTTGGAGGTGAAGGTGGAGAGAGTGAAGAAGAGCCATTGGACATAGGGGGAGAAGTAAGCTCCAGTTCAAGATCAGGCATGCCATCATGGGCATTTTCAAAGCACTGTGATGAACACTACTTCAAGAAAACCCTGATTCAACTCATAAATCAAACAAATTCTGCTCTTCAAACCACCACAAATGCCAACACCAAAAAGCTCCTTCAAGCACATCTTGCTTCTCTGCAACTACAACAAATTCAAGGTTTTCAATATGCTCGAGATGTCAACACTATCAGAGGTGATATTGATGATGAAAAAGGCCATTTCTGACAAGATGGACTCTAAAATTCCAGAAGCTACAATGCTTGACATCAAGAGACAAATTAGGAAAAATTCTGATCTTGCCACAAAGATAGATGCCTTAGATACAAGAATGTTAGCAATGGAAGCATATCTAACAGCAATTCATCTTCACCAAGCTTAACAGACAGACTTGCTTCAGAAACTGATGGCAGCACAAACTTCCTCCACTCAACTTGCTGATAACAAAAAGGGGGAGAAAGAGAATTCTAGGAGTGAGGGGGAGCAAAAAGTGCTCAATATTGAAGTTAGAAAAGTAATTGTCTTCAATTACTTTCACCAAGCCACCAGCGAAAGATAGCATTGATCTGATAAATGAAGCAGCAGCCAATCTAAGAGCAGCTGAAAAGGAGCAGTTGATTCCAATCAACTGGGAGAAAATTCATGAGGACATTCAAAAGAAGTTTGGGCTAGCAAAGAAGCCAGAAAAGTCAGCCATTCATCACTCTCAAGTCAGGCAAATCTCTGTGAATCAAATGAGCATGAACTATCTGGAAAGAGGATAACCATCCTGCATCAAATCTTCAAAGGTTGTAGTACTTTTGAAGCCAAGGGTGAATTATCCAAGAACCTCTTTGAAGAATCCTTTGGACACAGTATATGAGACACCTAAGCCTGATGAGAAGAAATTGTTGTCAAGATCCATTCCTTCTATAAGGATCCAGCTGATTCAGCTTTAAAAAGGAGAATTGCTAAAGTTTTCAGGAATGGTAAAGAAATTTGTGTGGTGGCTGGACATCCTCAATTTGCTGAAGCAAATAGAGAAGAAAAGGCAAGATTGAAGCAAGAAAAGAAGCAAGCTGCTCTAGATGCTAAAAAGGCTAAACAAAAGAAAGAGCAAGCTGCTATCTTGGCTAAGCTACAAACTGTGAAACCAACACAACAAATACCTACTCAGCCATCTGAAATCACTGAATCTCAAGATCCAAAGAAGCAAGTTGAACCACAAGAGAAAAAATCTCACAGATACAAAGAATTTTCCAGAAGAACCAAAAGGAAATTGAACTTTGCTGGTAAGGAATTGGAGGATCAGTTTTTCAAAGAATCCACTCCAACTACAACTCAAGCATCAAAGCCCTCTGTGGTATTTGAAGACATTAAGGTGGTGGATCCTTACAGGAATATTCATGGTCAACCTATTGTGCCTAAGGATGAACCAATAGACTGGAAAGTCTACCAATTCCTGACTTCAATTTGCCAATTCTTAACAAGCCAAAGAGAACAAAGTCAAGAGCAGTCAAGAAAGTGAAGTTGTCACCTCTCAAATCCAAATCTCTAATCAAAGCTCAATCCAAAGTCAGCAAGGGAGATTACATGTACTTATGTGACATCAAGGAATTCTCTGATTTAAACCTCTATCTAGATGAACTAGAAGAAGTTAGAGGGATTGATGCCTACAGGAATCTACATGAAAGGTTAGTGTTCAAGTACAAGGGAGGAAAGGAGATTTAATGGCCACTTCACAGGATCCTTCAAGAAATCCAATCTGTGCTGATAAAGGTTTGTTCATCATTCAAGAAAAACTTTGAATTCAATGTAACTACAAGAAGACTGGTTCTAAAGAAGATTGAAGATTGAAGAATCTGTGATGAGCCACATGACTTTGGCAACTCTGCAAGAATTGAAGCACATGTTAAGGGGGATAAATATGAATTACATCAAGGGTCAAGTGATTTAGATCAAGAAACTTCAGTAGATACTCCATCAGACTCTGATTCCTCAAATACTGATGAAGCAAATATTGATAATACTGGAAATAATGATTCAGGGAGAGCATTAAGAAATAACAGTGGTACAAGGAAAATGATATAAGGGACTTCATGGATCAAGGAGGAGGTTCCACATCAAAAAGTCAACTTCCTTCTGCAAGAAAATGGACCAAGTCACATACACCTGACTTAATCATTGGAAATCCTGATAATGGTGTGAAGACTAGAAGAGCCACTGAGAATGAATGTCTCTATCATTCTTTTCTTTCTCAAACAGAACCCAAAAGGTTGAAGAAGCTCCGCAAGATGATGATTGGATCATAACAATGCAAGAAAGTTAAATGAACTTGAAAGGAACAAAATATGGACTTTTGTACCAAGACCTACGAACAGATCAATAGTTGGTACAAAGTGGGTGTTCAAAAACAAAACTGATAGCGAGGGAATTGTTATAAGAAATAAAGTAAGGCTGGTTGCAAAAGGCTTTTCACATCAAGAAGGTATTGATTATGATGAAACTTTTGCTCCAGTTGCTAAACTTGAGGAAATCAGAATTTTTCTAGCCTATGATGCTCACATGAAATTTAAAGTGTTCCAAATGGATGTGAAGAGTACATTATAAATGGTGAACTTGAAGAGGAAGTTTACGTTGAATAGCCTCTAGGGTTCATTGATCCATAATATCCAGATCATGTCAACTTACTAGATAAAGCACTTGTTGTGGATATGTTGTGAACTTGATGATTTCATTAATAAAACACCCTTGTAGATTTTACTTAGTGAAAAATGTAGCACTAGACGGATAAGGAATATAGTCCCGATGGATGACTCAATATACTCCCGACGGATGATGATCAATAATCCATCGAGTGAGTAGCTTATGTAATAATGAGTCTATAGCACATTCTGCATACACCTTGTTTAGATTCTGTACTAGCACTCAAGTCATGTTGACTTTAATTAGATATGTAGAATAGGTTGATTAATTATACATAGATGATGTCTTGTAATTCTGTATAAATGAAATGAAGTCAAGTGCCAGATTGCTACCCGACGATAACACAATGCCACTCGACGGATGATCACTAGTGACATGTACCTGACGGATAATCAATTCAACATCATTGACAGTGACAACACAGCACATGCGTCGAGTTTATGCAAAAGGAATGGGAAGCCTATTCAACTGGGTTTTAGAGAACAAAGAAGCATTGCCATTTCCATGCTATTATGAAGACATTCAAGATGCTGGAATAGAGTAATGAAGTAGCATAGTATTAGACTTGATAGGTTTTATTTTATTATCTTGTCTTATTACTTTGTAATCATGGTGATATATAACCAAGTAGTAGCAAATAGAACAACAAGAACACTAAGCAAGAATTCAAAGAGAACATTTGTAAGCTGTATTCTTAGCATTTCTGTAAACTTAGTTGTTCATATTTGTAAGCAGCTGTAAGCCAATCTGCTACACAGAGTTCTCATGATATAATATATATCTCTGGTGGATACATTCAAATCCACCAGAAAGTTTTTAAAGACTTGTGTTTTTAATTACTTGTGTTTTGATTCATTCCAAGTTATTATTCTGTACTTTTCAAATCATTCATACAGATATATATTTTAAGTAAGAATACTTTTATTTGAGAAAAAGGTTCAAGAATTCCATTCAACCCCCTTCTGTAATTCTTGTTGCATTGTTAGGGACTAACATCACGCCGCTGCGTATGATGGCCATTATGGAGGAGAGAAGACAGCTGCCCGTATTCTTCAAGCGGGATTTTTCTGGCCAACTTTGTTTAAAGATGCTCATCAGTTCGTGTTGAGATGTGATCATTGTCAACGGTTAGAAATATGTCCAAGAGAGAAGATATGCCTCTTAATGTGCTTCTGGAAGTTGAGATTTTTGATGTGTGGGAATAGACTTCATGGGACCATTTATCTCATCATATAATAATCAATAAATTCTTTTGGCGGTAGATAATGTGTCTAAATGGGTTGAGGTTAAAGCTTTTCCAACCAACGATGCTAAGGTGGTGATAAATTTTCTTCATAAGCACATATTCAAACATTTTGGTACTCCAAGAGTAATAATCAGTGACGAGGGATCGCATTTCTACAATCGCAAATTTACTGCATTAATGGAAAGGTATCGTGTGAATCATCGGTTACCACAGCTTATCATCCTCACACTAATGGGCAGGCTGAAGTCTCTAATCGAGAGATCAAGCGAATCTTGGAGAAGGTTGTGAGTCCGTCAAGGAAGGATTGGTCATTGAAGCTAGATGAAATTGTATGGGCCTACAGAACAGCATTCAACACTCCTCTAGGAATGTCACCTTTCCAGTTGGTGTATGGTAAGGCGTGTTATCTGTCTGTTGAGTTAGAATAAAGCATATTGGGCTTTGAAGAAACTAAATCTCGACATGTCGGCTACTGGAGAAAAGAGAATGCTTCCAATTAATGAACTCGATGAGTTTCGTCTTCAGTCTTATGAGGACAATAAGTTATACAAGGAGAAGGTCAAGAGATGGCATGATAGGAGGTTAATGCACAAGTTATTTGTGCATGGTCAGCAAGTCCTACTTTTCAACCCTCGTCTCAGACTGTGGAAATGCTTTTCATGATCTTCGGCTCTTCCCACCAGCTCGTTATTTACTAGACATCTAGGCGGACCCGCCGGTATAAACGAATACCATTTTGAAGAAGAGACGGGTGGGTGCCATCTCCGGTATCACCGCCTTATTTCTCCGTATCACCTCCCACGTCCATTCTCCGTTCTCTCTCTCCGGCTGTTGTTACCGCCGCAGCCGCCATCTCCGGTATCACCGCCTTATTTCTCCTTCTTTAACCCCAATTTTTTCCTTGTTTTGCTTGTGCGAGGTATTAATCTGCGCGTGTGTGTTTGTATTGTGGTGTTGTGTTCTCTGATTCTGGTTTCGCTCCAGTCACCTGCCGGGTTATTTTCCGGCTAAGTGACGGGGCGCGTGTACTTCATGCGGCTTATTTGCTGTTGCCCTGTGTTGCATTGTTCGAACAGTGCTAATTAAAATTTATTGTTTTAATTTTCTTTACAGGAAAAATTATTTGATTGATTCATGAAATAAAATATTTTTGGTATGAGAATTATAATAATTAATCGATGGAATTTACGTAGGATGCCCGGTAAATATCGGGAACCCGTAAATTTTATCGCCGTCAGCGATGAGCTTCGGCGAGCCGACGGTGGACTATGTATGAATATTCGACTCCTACGATTTTAAAATATAAATATGATTTAAATTATAAATATAAATTAAAGCGTAATACGGATAATAAAGATTAATAATTGTATTTAATGGTAATTGAGAATTTTGGACTGATATTGGACTACTGAAATCGGTGGTTGGGTTTTTAAATGCGATTGATTGTGGTTGTGATTATTTTGACGTCGGGATGTTCGATGGGTTTAGCGATAATCAAAGGAGGTGCCGCCCAATTTCCGGGAAAATTAATTACGGAAATACGAGGCCGTACCCAATGGCTATAGGAACGTCGATCGATTTATACGTAACTATTTTGTACAAAACATGATTATGTGTTGCGATGGAATACTTTGCAAAACCGATAACCCTATTTCGTAAAAGGACAAATATACCTATATTACGAAAACGAACACTGAACTGCTTTTGAAGACGGGAACCCTAATTGATACGTGTATTATTATATTGAGAATGTTACGAGTCGGGTTTGTTAACGTTATGGGTAGATTGTTAGCGAGGATAGTCAATGCTATTTGGAAGTCCTAATTTAGGGCAAAGCCAGTCAGAAATTAGTGTTAAAAGCGTATTAAGGCAAGTACCTCTGACCATATCCTTATGGTTCAGCATATATAAATATAATGTTGTTTTATTCTCATAGTGGAATAGAATGATTTAAGTTACGTATCCCCTGGGTTTTAAATTGTTTTGCTAACTTGTGTTTTGGGGGAAAAGTAACTTCTGAAATACCTATCTCTAAGTTCTGAATAAAATAAAAATGTTTTGGAAAATGTGATGTGTTATAATTGTTTTGATAAGAGATAGGTAAGTGATTTGGAAAAACTGGATAAAAATGATCAGATAATTGGATGAGTGTGCGCAGAAGGCCGTAACGGCCTGGAAGTTAGCGTAAGAGGCGAAGTGGTTGCGCACCCTATTATAACCACCAGCCCAGCGTGACAGAGACCTAGCTAGTCTCTGAGTTCCGGAACAAGTTTCATAGGATAGCCTGATCAGCTGTCTCACCAGGGATCATCCAATACTTTTATATCTGAGCAAGTGATTTTATGGTTCCCGTAACGGAACAATTAGTTTTATAGGTCCTGCGATGGGACGAATAATTTGAAAATGGAAGTAGCAGGCTAAAATTTAACCCTACTATTTACACCGCACTATTAATAAAATGTTTAGAGAGCATGCTAGCTATTAAAGATCAGTTTCAACAGTTTATCAGTTTTATCTGTTTACACTTGTTTTACTTGTTTTCTACTAACCAGTTGTAAATTCTGTTCCTATAATTGTTATTATAAAACTATTTTAGTTAGTATTCATATAGTGGTACTGCTGAACGGTGGTCGCTCACTCTTGCAATGTGTTTGTATATTTCCGCATTGCAGATGCCTAGGGGATGTTGCTGTTTTGCTAAGGGCCAGTTTCCAATTCCTCCTATGTCGAGCTCCTCTGATTAGTTGTGTCTGGTGAAGTGTGGTTTGTGAGTTACGGTAGAATAACAGTCATGACAGTGTTGTTTTAATTAGTTGGTTTGTAATAAGTGTGTAACCTAATTATACTTGAAACCTGGAAAAAGATCTTGTGGAAGATAGTTGTTTATATTGAAATAAAGTAATAGTTGTATTATACTTTATAGTTTCATTTTGTAGTGACGTCAACTCCTGACCCGGGGTTGAGGCCGTCACAGGTTGGTATCAGAGCTACAGGTTTGAGTCCCTGATTTAGGTTAGGAGTAGAGTCGGAAAGGGATAATGGTTGGTATATAGGGTGTGAATCAGCAACTCACATCTAGAGGAGCAAGTTTAAGAGTCTAGTCGAGGGTTCGAAGGTGTAACCCTGGCATATTTTGAGGATTCTGGAACTGCCCTGATCTTTAGTGTGTTTCCCTGGTATAGGTGTCATTGGTAATGGAGGATAGGGATTCCTAGATAGTTTTTTCCACTAGAACGAGTCCGACCACGTGAATTTAGTTAGTAGGTTTGCGATATTAGCTGATGGCTGTTATTATTGTTGTTATTTTTATTGTTACAATTGTTGCTGATTTTGTTAAATCTAGCCACTCACTTACAATCGGACCCCAACTAATTGAGGGGTGGGAATATTTTATTGCGACAACATTCTCTTGGCACATGAAAATGGGGCTACCCGGGGGCAATTCTTTTTAACTAAAACCATTTTTTATGTTCCAGGAGAATGCCGCCCAAGAAGAATATCCCATCCAATTCCTCTAGCAGAGCTACTGAAGGGGGCCCAGTTATGGGAGAGTTGCTAGATTTGCTGCGCCAATAGTCTAATCAAATGCTCAGCAATAAGAACAATTTCAGTAGCAGCAACAGCAATTTCTACAACACCAGCAACAACAGCAACAGTTCATACAACAGCAACAACAATAAATTCAACAGCAACAGCTACAACTTCAGCAGCAACCTCAGCAAAGAGAAGTGAACCAAACTGTGAGTTTTAAAATCTTTTCAGTCGGTGAAGCCCCCAGAGTTTAAGGGTGAGGTGGACCCAGTTGCTGCTTAGAATTTGGCTAAGGAAATAGAAAAAGCTTTCACCCTCACGCAAGTAAGTGATAATCTTAGATCAGACTATGCGAGCTATTTTCTCAAGGGTGAAGCGAATTATTGGTGGGAATCCACCCGTGCCATGGAAGGAGAAGGCCCTGTCTCTTGGGCCAGGTTTACAGAGTTGTTCTTGGAAAAATATTTTCCGCACTGTTTGCAGAACCAGTTGGAGGTTGGAGTTTTAGAATTGAAGCAGGATGAAAAGAGTGTGGCCGAGTATGAGGCCAAGTTTACGGAATTGGCCCCGATTGGTGCCTGTGTATGTGAGTACTAAAGCTCAAAAAGTGAAGAAATTCCAGCAGGGACTGAAGCCAGAAATTCGCAGTGGGGTTGTAGCCTTGCAGCTCTAAGACATATCCCTCCGTAGTTCAGGCCGCGCTTGTAACGCCCTCCAGACCCGGGGTATAAGTCTGGGGGTTACTAGCTAATCACCAAACCTGTACAATTTGATTAACAATAAATAAAGAAATGAAATTAAACCCCTTTAACACTAACCAGGATCTTTTTAGGTTGAAGTATGAAAACAAGAACCACTAACTACTTTTATTACAAACCAACATTCAAAGTCTCACAAACTCTCTTTATTACAAACCATTGTCTAATTCATTTTAAGCTAAGTTCAACTTTTATTTAAACACACACACCTACTATCTATCAACACTCCACCTGCTCGGGAAACTCAAAGCTTTCTTCCTGGATTGGGATCAACACCTTGGGTATAAGAGGATCCCGAGGCTTGACTCGCTTCTTTACCACTCGAGTCCTAATTGGTTTCATATTCCTTCTTAACTGAAAACAATAAGGTGAATAACAACAAAAGGGGTGAGCCAAAAGTTGCTCAACAAGTCCAAAAACATATAAACAGTGTTAAAGCATTTTAAATGAATTCGCCATCCCAGGTATATCTGCCAAGATATAACCTCACGAGAATAGAAAGAAGGCCATTACTGGCGAGTACAAATAAACTAAACTGGACACAAGTTCGCATCTATATTCTGTTGATCAGTCAGAATATAATGCAGATCCATATCTCAGTATATAGATCCAGTCGGGTACCCAGGCACTACGGCCCACGTCGAGGCACCAGTCATCCTGATCCTCAGGATTAAGACATACTCAATCCCAAAATATCCTTATCCAGTCCATAGCTTAGCAACTGAGACAATCGGTATGCTTTGATATATTCCAAACACTAGAATATATCAATCTCCATGTGTTACCAACAGAATATGAATCAAGAATCCAAAGAAATGGAGAAATCAAGAATTGAAATGAAATATGAACAAAGGAATAGGGATTGTATATTAGTGATCAAGAACAATAATCAAGAGAATGTAAATGTGATAAATATTTGAATCAATATCACTATTCCGAAAGTAGAATAGAGGAAAAACTTGCCTTCTGCGCGACTTACTGCAATTGAATCACTTATGTCTATCACCTTGGACTATTACCGACTCAACTGGCCTGGCTGGCTTAGCTTCTGTTGGCAAAACAGACTGGTTAAGTCACGTCGTACTTATTTGCATCTTGAATCGACTTCAAACTGATCCTAACATCTACCCATGCGCTTATGACTGACTCATGTATTACATATAAGCAAGTAAGACTCGATTAACCACGTAATACACATAAGCACATAAGCACATAATCATTTTTATGGTTAAAATAATTTTTAAAACTAAAATCGACTCGCTGATCGCTCAACTGATTGTTATCTGACTCGTTTCCCATTTTTTCCGGAATTTTTCGGACTCGTCTCGGCACGTAACTTGACTGATAATCAAACAAGTCACAAAATCAACTAACTTCTAAAAAAACTAAGCTTTGATATTATTTTTAATGAAAAGGATTCATTTTTCTGAGTTAACAGGCTTTCGTTTCACGCAAAACGGACTAACGGTTGAATTATTATTAATTAAATACTGATAATTCCATTTATTAATCATTATAAATAATTATTACTAATTTTTAAAACCCAAAAATAATTTTTAAATCATTATTTAAGAAAATCAGAATTAAAAATAATTTTTCTATAATTTTTGAAATTAAAATGAATTTATTATGATTTACTGAAAATTATTTGATTAATTATCAAAATAATTAATCACTTTTAAGTAATTAATAAGTAATAAATAAATAATAATTAATTAAGAAAATAATTCAATCTGATTTTTAGAAAATAATTCAGAATTATTTATAATATAAATTAATTAATTAAATAATTAATTAATCAATTTACAAAATAAATAAAACTGATTTTTAAAATTAATAAAAATAAAAAGTAAAAAAAATAATTTCCAGAAACATATGTCAGAAAACAGACATCTGACAAGGTGGATCAAAACCGGGTTCTGGAAACGGGTCAACCGGGTTGGATTCCGGGTCTGAAGAACACCACCGGAATCTGGGTTTAAACCCAGAATCCGGCGACTTCACCGGACTCCGGCGAGTCCAATTCCTGGCCAAACGGACACCATTTGGTTCCGTTTTTGATCCCAAAACATCCCAAACTACTTCCCCAATCTGTTTCAGGCCAAAATCGACCAGAAACATCCCTGGATATCATTCTCCGATCAAAATCATCAAGAACTCCGGCCAAAAATCCAAATCACTCATTTGTACATAACATCAAACGTTATATAGTGCAAAATGAAGCTAAGAACATATACAATCAAAGCCCTAACATTACAAGAACCAAATATTCACAGAAATCATCGAGTTGTGTTTTGAAAATTTGACCTAAACCCTAGAAATCGTGAATCATTATCCAAGCATCGTTTGTTCAATTAAACACCATGAATCGACTGTAAATCATCTAACAAAGCTATATCAATCATCAAAACATCACAATAACCCCAGAATCAAAAAGCCCTAATTCGAACATAAACCCTAGAAATCAAAAATCAAAAACGATGCAATAAAATATGAAATTGATGCAAGAAACAGAAAGAACGGATCAAAACCTTCGATTTGAGTACTTGAATCACACAATTTGATGCTGTAATCAGTGAGAAATCACGACTTGATTCTTCGACCCGAACCTGTTCTTCCCGACCCGATTTCAGAGAATTTTTGGTAATTTTGCAGATTTTAATGATTAATTATAATTAATTAAATAAAAATTAGGCTATTTATAGTAGTAAAAATAATACTCCTAATTAAAATTAAGGGGCTAATTATACATTAAATAAAAATATTGGGCCCTAATTTTTATAATTTTTGAGTATTAAAATTTAATTTATAAATATTTTATATATGCAATATATATGCCAAAAATTCCCAAAAATTGTGAATAATGCAAAAATGCAAAGAAATAATATAAATGAAAGTCCTATAATGTGATTTTTATGGGGTTTTTGACACCCAATGGGGCCCGGAAAAATCATTTTTTCGCAAAACGAGAAAATTTATAAATTATCTAAATGTTCAGAACAAGGCGATTGTAAAAGCCATTTGATGAAAAATAAGGCCCATTATTTTATTTGAAATACTGGCTTTAAAATCATCGTTTGGGTCATAAAACGTTTGAAATAAAACCTATAAATGCATAATAAAATATCTGAAAAATACCTTAAAATACAGAAATGACATGGAATACACGTATCACGTATTAGTTAGGGTTTATCAGATAATCACACATAAATGACACATTAATTCACATATTTTATTATAATCATGATATAATATAAACGTAAAGTTCCTAGTCGTTACATCCTCCCCCCCTTAAAAGGATTCTGTCCTCAGAATCTTCTATGAAAACAAATGAGGGCATTTCTCTAATATTTCACTTTCGAGTTCCCAGGTTGATTCTTCAACCATAGGATTTCTCCACAACACTCGCACTAAATATACAGACTTATTTCTCAACACTTTCTCTCGCCGATCTAAAATTCTTACCGGCTGTTCTATAAAAGACAAATCAGGTTGGATTTCTATCGGCTCATACTCGATTACATGCCTAGAATCAGGATTATATCGTTTAAGCATGGACACGTGAAACACATTGTGAATATGCTGCATATGAGGCGGTAAAGCTAATCCGTATGCAACTTTTCCCACTTTCTTCAAAATTTCAAACGGTCCAACATAACGTGGTTTCAATTTACCCTTATTGCTAAATCTGGTTAATCCTTTCCATGGCGATATTTTGAGTAGTACGTTTTCTCCTTCCTGATAGTCTATATCTTTCCTGGCTTGATCTGCATATTTGCGTTGCCTGTTTTGCGCTGTATCGAGTCGTTTTCGAATGAGTTCAATCTTTTCTTTCATCTGTTGAATTAGTTCTGGACCCAAAATTTTGCGTTCTCCAACTTCATCCCAATATACTGGTGATCTGCATTTTCTCCCGTACAATGCTTCATACGGTGGCATTCCAATGCTGGCGTGATAACTGTTATTATAAGAAAATTCCACTAGGGGTAGATGTTCATCCCAACTGCCTTCAAAATCGATCGCACAAACTCGTAGCATGTCTTCAATTGTTTGGATAGTTCTTTCACTTTGCCCGTCGGTTTGCGGATGATAAGCGGTACTCATGTTCAATTTAGTTCCAAGACATTCTTGAAATTGTCTCCAAAATCTTGAGTTGAAACGAGGATCTCGATCAGACACGATAGATACTGGAACTCCATGTCGCATCACAATTTCTTTGAGATATATGTGCACTAGCTTGTCGAGTGAAAATCTTTCATTGATTGGTAGAAAATGTGCCGACTTCGTGAGTCTGTCAATGATTACCTATATCGCATCATGATTTGCCTTTGTCCTTGGTAGTCCTACCACAAAATCCATCGCTAGATGTTCCCATTTCCATTCTGGAATGTCTAATGGTTGCAATAATCCACTCGGACGTTGATGTTCCGCTTTAACTCGCTGGCATGTGTAGCACTTACTTATCCATTCAACTATTTCCTTCTTCATGTTCGGCCACCAGAAGTTTTCTTTCAAATCACGATACATTTTTGTACTTCCTGGATGAATGGAATACTTCGAATTGTGCGTATCTCGCATTATTTCTTCTTTTAATTCTACTACATTAGGGATCCAGATTCTCGACGCAAAGCGTAAAATTCCTTCATTATCTTTCTGAGTTGTGATTTCTTCTCCCGTCAGGTCGTCATCTTGACTCATCACTTCATTTTGACAGCAGCGAATCTTTTCTAACAATTCCGGTTGGAAAGTCATAGTGTAGATATCTTCTGCAGATTCATTGGGAATACGAATCTCAATTTCCAATTTGTCGAATTCCTTGATTAAGTCTTCACACGAAGTTAACCGATTCAATCTTTCTTTCCTGCTCAGCGCATCTGCTACAACATTTGCTTTCCCTGGATGATAACTAATCGTGACTTCGTAATCCTTTATCAATTCCAGCAATCGACGTTGTCGCATGTTCAGCTCCTTTTGCGTAAAGATATACTTTAGACTTTTATGATCTGTGTAAATTTCATATTTTTCACCGTAGAGATAATGTCTCCACAGCTTCAACGCAAATACGATCGCTGCCAATTCCAGATCATGAGTGGGATATTTTTGTTCATGAGGTTTAAGTTGTCTCGAAGCATATGCAATGACGTTACCGTGCTGCATCAGTACACATCCTAACCCGCGATACGAAGCATCGCTGAAAATGACGAAATTTCCTAGCTCATCTGGCAATACAAGTACTGGTGCGGTTACTAACCGATTTTTCAGCTCTTGAAAACTTTCTTCACACTTATCACTCCATTCAAACTTTTCACTTTTTGAGTTAACTTGGTCAGCTGCGTTGCTATTTTCGCAAAATCTTTGACAAACCTTCGATAATATCATGCCAATCCCAAGAAACTTCGAACTTCTGTCGGCGTCCTTGGTCTTTCCCAATTTAACACAGCTTCAATCTTCGCTGGATCGACTTGGATGCCTTCTCTACTGATAATATGCCCTAGAAATTGTACTTCTCTTAACCAGAATTCATATTTTGAAAATTTTGCGTATAGTTGCTCTTTCCTCAAAATTTCCAAAGTTATTCTCAAGTGTTTTGCATGTTCTTCTTCTGACTTGGAGTAAATCAAGATGTCATCAATGAATACAATCACAAATTTATCCAAATATTTCTTGAATACTCTGTTCATCAAATCCATGAATGCTGCTGGCGCGTTTGTCAGACCAAATGCCATTACCAAAAACTCGTAATTCCCATATCTTGTACGAAACGCAGTCTTTGGAATATCTTCAGCTTTAATCTTCAATTGATGATAGCCTGATCGCAAATCTATCTTTGAAAACCATGCTGCTCCTTTTAGCTGATCGAACAAATCGTCGATTCTCGGTAAGGGATACTTGTTCTTGATAGTGAGTTTATTCAATTCCCTATAGTGAATGCATAATCGCATGATGCCGTCCTTCTTCTTCACAAATAACACCGGTGCACCCCATGGGGATACACTAGGTCGTATGATGCCTCGGTCTAGAAGATCTTGCAGTTGCGTTGACAATTCCTTCATTTCGACTGGAGCCATCCGATATGGAGCTTTCGAAACTGGTTCTGTACCTGGTGCTAGATCAATTGTGAACTCAATTTCTCGATCTGGTGGTAACCCTAGAAGCTCGTCTGGAAAGATGTCTGGAAACTCGCACACAATTGGAATGTCTTCTATTCTAGGACTTCCTCTTTCGGTATCTAACACGTAAGTTATGTATGCCTCACATCCTTGTCAAAGCAATCGTTTAGTCTGCATCACAGTAAGAAATTTCTTCTGCTGTTTTTCGCCTTTGAATATTACTGTTGCATTCTCCGCAGTTCGCAATTTGACTCTCTTATTCGCGCAATCTATCTGAGCGTTATGACATGCTAACCAATCCATTCCCAAGATAATATCGAATTCTCCTAGCTTAAAAGGAATTAAATCTACCGAAAAATGATGTCCGGCTATTTCTATATCACACGCAGGACATACTCGATCTACCGGAACTTGGTCGTCATTCGCTAATATTATAATTAACGTTTCGCCCAACCATTCGATTTCACAATGTAACTTACCAAGAAATTCTTCAGAAACAAATGAACGAGTAGCTCCAGAATCAATTAATACTTTTGAAATTACAGAATTCACCAAAAGTGTACCTGCAATAACACTCGGACTCTGCACCGCTTCTTTCATGGTCATGTTAAAAGTTCTTGCTTTGGGTTGATTAGGCGGCGGCGGAGGTAATGCTAACATTCTCGGAACACTGGCTGCCATAGCTGATCCTTTGCAATTTCTGGTAATATGCCCTTTCTTTCCACACTGGAAATAAGTCATCTCTGCTGTTCTACCTGTTGGACATTCGTTAGAATAATGCCCTTTCTGCTTACACCGATAACACGTTACATCCCTTTTGATACATACACCAGTATGCTTTCGATTACATGTCTTGCAGTACGGCACTGGAACTCTGACCATTCCCTGCTGACTGGAGGTTTGGAAACGATTACCTGCCTTCTGTGAACCTTGTCCTATCCTTTTAAAATTCAAATTTGCCCGGGCTTGGAATCCCGGCTTTCTGCTGGAGCGATCTGGGAAACTTCCCTGTCCCTTGTCTTGCTGAGATCTTTCACTTTCCCCTTCTATAATCAAAGCTTTCTGAACTACGGCGGTATACGTCGTTAATTCAAAAACTGCAACTTGGCCACAAATCCATGGTCGTAATCCTTCTTGAAACCTTTGAACTAGTTTTTCTTCAGTGTCAACCTGTTCTAGAACAAACCTAGCCAACTCAGTAAATTTGGCTTCATATTCTGCCACGGACATATTTCCCTGCTTTAGTTCTAGAAACTTAATCTGCATTTGATTCTTCACATAGCGAGGAAAATGCTTTTCTAAAAACAACTCTTTAAACCTATCCCATGCAATAACTTCTTCACCCTCTAAGGCCTTTTTAGATTCCCACCAATAATTCGCCTCTCCTTTCAACAAGTAACTAGCAAAATCAGTCTTCTGGTCCTCACCTACCTTCACTAGTGCGAACGCTTTCTCTACTTCTTTTAACCAGGTGGTAGCTTTAATAGGATCAGTAGTCCCTTCAAACTCTGGAGGTTTAACTGACTGAAACTGCTTAAAAGTAACAACAGGTAATACTGGTGTTGTTGCATCAGATGGAACATTTGGTTCATGGTCTCATTAGTCTGATTTTCAGAATTGCTGTTAGAGGTCTCAGCCCTAGTCTTTCTTTTTGGTGCCATCTTCTTCTGATAATAAAACAGGTGATATTTATTTAATAGTTTAATAAACAATCGAAAATATGTATGGAATACAATTTATCCTGTATTCATAACATGGTTTATTTAAAGAAAACAGTTGCTGAGTGTACAGACTGGAAATGTAAACAGTTAAATAAAAATTGTTTTTTTAACAGGAATTATAATATGAAAAACTGTAAAGTGAAAGTAAATGCTATAAAACTGTAAAGACTGAAATTTAAATAAAAAAATTTGAAAAAGTTCATCTTATATATATGTGACACCAGCTTCAGGTGTAAATGCTTGATACAAAAAGTCTCGGGCTACTGGTCATCACTACGGCTACAAGTCACACTATCGCTACAAGTTAAACTACTACTACAAGTTAAACTACTGATACACACATACACACTACTCACTAGGTTATACTATGCTGCCTCTATATACACATGCACTCTGGAGTCACCATCTCAAACCCTCTCAGAACCCAGGCGGAATACGCCTAAGCTCCTCTCTAAGTGCCTGGACCAAAGTCCGTGCCAAGCGAAAAACCCTGTAGAACTCTGCAAAAGAAGGAGGTCCATCATGAGTCAAATCATCCAGCTCCCAAGTAGCACTCATCAATACTGACTATAATTGCTGTCTCATATAATAATCCGGATGTAGGGCCGCTAACGGTCCTCTGTCCCTCTGATCAAACAGATGCATAATCTCCCGACAATGTGCCCGCCAATACTCCACATCATCCCTCATAACTCTATACTCATGGTATGGTACCATATGCGGCTGAGCAACCTGACCTACTGACTCCTGAGAAGGAACCCTCGGAATACCTGCACCCTGCTGGGGTAAACCTAACTGTAGAGCCACATCATGCTCTCCCATCCCCTCTACTGGAATCATCTGAACTATGTCCGGCTCTGGGGCATGCACTGGTATAGGAGGTAATAATGGTGGTGGTGGTAACTCCTGCTCAATACCTAGTATAAACTGGTGCTCAATAGGTAAAGGAACCATCGGCTCGAAGAACTCAAATGAATCAAACATCTCTATGGGATCATGCACTATCCCCTGTACTGGTGGTACCGGCTCCTGTGGTAATGGTGGTGGAGGTGGTAGAGGAGGAAACATATGCTCAGATACTGGAGGTATGGCTGGTGCTACTGGCCCAGTGACTGTCCTCTCGGAAGATGCAGAATAACCAGAAGATGCCATCTGATAATATACCAAAGAAAAGAAAAGGTCATTAACAATCCTAAGATTATTTCCCTATTCTAATCTGACCTAAATCCTAACACTATTCATCCTAATTTGACTATCCCTATCTTATATGATCTCCTTATCCTATCTTAATCCTAATGTTCTTGTTTTCAGGGACCAAACCTACAGCTCTGATGCCAAACCTGTAACGCCCTCCAGACCCGGGGTATAAGTCTGGGGGTTACTAGCTAATCACCAAACCTGTACAATTTGATTAACAATTAATAAAGAAATGAAATTAAACCCCTTTAACACTAACCAGGATCTTTTTAGGTTAAAGTATGAAAACAAGAACCACTAACTACTTTTATTACAAACCAACATTCAAAGTCTCACAAACTCTCTTTATTACAAACCATTGTCTAATTCATTTTAAGCTAAGTTCAACTTTTATTCAAACACACACACCTACTATCTATCAACACTCCACCTGCTCGGGCAACTCAAAGCTTTCTTCCTGGATTGGGATCAACACCTTGGGTATAAGAGGATCCCGAGGCTTGACTCGCTTCTTTACCACTCGAGTCCTGATTGGTTTCATATTCCTTCTTAACTGAAAACAATAAGGTGAATAACAACAAAAGGGGTGAGCCAAAAGTTGCTCAACAAGTCCACAAACATATAAACAGTGTTAAAGCATTTTAAATGAATCCGCCATCCCAGGTATATCTGCCAAGATATAACCTCACGAGAATAGAAAGAAGGCCATTACTGGCGAGTACAAATAAACTAAACTGGACACAAGTTCGCATCTATATTCTGCTGATCAGTCAGAATATAATGCAGATCCATATCTCAGTATATAGATCCAGTCGGGTACCCAGGCACTACGGCCCACGTCGAGGCACCAGTCATCCTGGTCCTCAGGATTAAGACACACTCAATCCCAAAATATCCTTATCCAGTCCATCGCTTAGCAACCGGGACAATCGGTATGCTTTGATATATTCCAAACACTAGAATATATCAATCTCCATGTGTTACCAACAGAATATGAATCAAGAATCCAAAGAAACGGAGAAATCAAGAATTGAAATGAAATATGAACAAAGGAATATGGATTGTATATTAGTGATTAAGAACAATAATCAAGAGAATGTAAATGTGATAAATATTTGAATCAATATCACTATTCCGAAAGTAGAATAGAGGAAAAACTTGCCTTCTGCACGACTTACTGCAATTGAATCACTTATGTCTATCACCTTGGACTATTACCGACTCAACTGGCCTGGCTGGCTTAGCTTCTGTTGGCAAAACAGACTGGTTAAGTCACGTCGTACTTTATTTGCATCTTGAATCGACTTCAAACTGATCCTAACATCTACCCATGCGCTTATGACTGACTCATGTATTACATATAAGCAAGTAAGACTCGATTAACCACGTAATACACATAAGCACATAATCATTTTTATGGTTAAAATAATTTTTAAAACTAAAATCGACTCGCTGATCGCTCAACTGATCGTTATCTGACTCGTTTCCCATTTTTCCGGAATTTTTCAGACTCGTCTCGGCACGTAACTTGACTGATAATCAAAAAAGTCACAAAATCAACTAACTTCTAAAAAAACTAAGCTTTGATATTATTTTTAATGAAAAGGATTCATTTTTCTGAGTTAACAGGCTTTCGTTTCACGCAAAACGGACTAACGGTTGAATTATTATTAATTAAATACTGATAATTCCATTTATTAATCATTATAAATAATTATTACTAATTTTTAAAACCCAAAAATAATTTTTAAATCATTATTTAAGAAAATCAGAATTAAAAATAATTTTTCTATAATTTTTGAAATTAAAATGAATTTATTATGATTTACTGAAAATTATTTGATTAATTATCAAAATAATTAATCACTTTTAAGTAATTAATAAGTAATAAATAAATAATAAATAATTAAGAAAATAATTCAATCTGATTTTTAGAAAATAATTCAGAATTATTTATAATATAAATTAATTAATTAAATAATTAATTAATCAATTTACAAAATAAATAAAACTGATTTTTAAAATTAATAAAAATAAAAAGTAAAAAAAATAATTTCCAGAAACATATGTCAGAAAACAGACATCTGACAAGGTGGATCAAAACCGGGTTCTGGAAACGGGTCAATCAGGTTGGATTCCGTGTCTGTGAAGAACACCACCGGAATCTGGGTTTAAACCCAGAATCCGGCGACTTCACCGGACTCCGGCGAGTCCAATTCCTGGCCAAACGGACACCGTTTGGTTCCATTTTTGATCCCAAAACATCCCAAACTACTTCCCCAGTCTGTTTCAGGCCAAAATCGACCAGAAACATCCCTGGATATCATTCTCCGATCAAAATCATCAAGAACTCCGGCCAAAAATCCTAATCACTCATTTGTACATAACATCAAACGTTATATAGTACAAAATGAAGCTAAGAACATATACAATCAAAGCCCTAACATTACAAGAACCAAATATTCACAGAAATCATCGAGTTGTGTTTTGAAAATTCGACCTAAACCCTAGAAATCGTGAATCATTATCCAAGCATCGTTTGTTCAATTAAACACCATGAATCGACTGTAAATCATCTAACAAAGCTATATCAATCATCAAAACATCACAATAACCCCAGAATCAAAAAGCCCTAATTCGAACATAAACCCTAGAAATCAAAAATCAAAAACGATGCAATAAAACGTGAAATTGATGCAAGAAACAGAAAGAACGGATCAAAACCTTCGATTTGAGTACTTGAATCACACGATTTGATGTTGTAATCAGTGAGAAATCACGACTTGATTCTTCGACCCGAACCTGTTCTTCCCGACCCGATTTCAGAGAATTTTTGGTAATTTTGCAGATTTTAATGATTAATTATAATTAATTAAATAAAAATTAGGCTATTTATAGTAGTAAAAATAATACTCCTAATTAAAATTAAGGGGCTAATTATACATTAAATAAAAATATTGGGCCCTAATTTTTATAATTTTTGAGTATTAAAATTTAATTTATAAATATTTTATATATGCAATATATATGCCAAAAATTCCCAAAAATTGTGAATAATGCAAAAATGCAAAGAAATAATATAAATGAAAGTCCTATAATTTTATAAAAATAAAAATCTGATTTTTGTGGGGTTTTTGACACCCAATGGGGCCCGAAAAAATCATTTTTTCGCAAAACGAGAAAATTTATAAATTATCTAGATGTTCAGAACAAGGCGATTGTAAGAGCCATTTGATGAAAAATAAGGCCCATTATTTTATTTGAAATACTGGCTTTAAAATCATCGTTTGGGTCATAAAACATTTGAAATAAAACCTATAAATGCATAATAAAATATCTGAAAAATACCTTAAAATACAGAAATGACATGGAATACATGTATCACGTAACAATTAGGGTTTATCAGATAATCACACATAAATGACACATTAATTCACATATTTTATTATAATCATGATATAATATAAACGTAAAGTTCCCAGTCGTTACAGCGCTGGTAATTGAAAGTGACCAAAAGTTGGCTGCCAAGGAAAAGGGCGATAAGAAGAGGAAATCTGAAAGCATCACTGGTGAAACGAATCCAGGGGGATCCAGTCAGAGGTTTCAGAAGAGGTTTGGCCAGAACAGAAATAAAAGATTTAGAAGACAGAATTTTCCTCAGGCTAGGCCTGCTGCCACCTCAGTTGCCTCCACTCCAGCTCAGTCATCAAATTCCGTAATGGATTGTAAGGTATGTGGGAAGAGACATAGTGGCCCGTGCAAAAGGGATGTTTAGTGCTTCAAATGTCATTAAAAGGGTCATTACGCATCCGAATGGAATATAGAGAAACCCGCAGTTACTTGCTACAACTGCGGGAAGGTGGGACATGTTGCTCGATATTGTAAGATAGCTACTAAAGGTACTGCATCTCAAGGACCGGCATCCAGCACAGCTAAAGCCAGAACTTTCAAAATGACAAAAAGGTCCAATGCTCAAGACTCGGACGTAGTGGCAGGTACGCTCTCTCTCAACTCCGTACATGTTAAAGTTTTATTTGATTCGGGAGCATCTATGTCTTTTATATCAAGGAATTGTGTGGTTAAAATGGACTTAATGCTAGAAGATTTGGCTGAACCTTTGACTATAGAAGTAGCCAATCAGGATAGAGTTTTAGTGAGTCAGTTTTGCCCTAAGTGTCAATTGGAAATCCACGGATACTCTTTTTCGGCTGATCTAATACCCTTTGAGCTAGGAGAGTTCGACGTGATTTTAGGAATGGATTGGTTGTCCCAGTATACGGCTAATATTGATTGTACGAAGAAGAAAATTTTTATGATTACTGAGGATAATATTAAGGTGATTTATCAAGGACAAAGGCAAGAAAAGAAATTTCTCTCGATATTACAGACAAAGAAATTGTTAAGACAGGGATGCGAAGCTTACTTAGCACATGTGGTAGACTTGGAAAAAGAAGCACTTGACCTAGACAAGATTCCAATAGTAAGGGAATTCCCAGACGTTTTTCCAGATAAATTGCCCGGATTGCCACCAGATCGTGAAATTGAGTTTTCCATAGACTTAGTTTCCGGAGCAGAACCAGTTTCAAAGGCACCTTATCGTATGGCTCCAATGGAAATGAAAGAGCTAGCTAAGCAACTCCAGGAATTATTGGACAAGGGCGTGATTAGGCCAAGTGTATCTCCGTGGGGTGCTCGAGTACTATTCGTAAAGAAGGATGGAAGTATGAGATTGTGTATTGATTATCAGGAATTAAACAAGTTAACCATTAAAAATAAGTACCCCCTACCAAGAATAGATGACCTGTTTGACCAACTTAAGGGAGCGTGCTATTTCTCGAAGATTGACTTGAGATCAGGCTACCATCAGTTAAAGATTAAGCCTGAAGACATACCAAAGACTGCATTCAGGACCCGATACGGACATTATGAGTTCTTAGTAATGTCGTTTGGATTGACCAATGCACCAGCTGCCTTCATGGATTTAATGAATTGGGTGTATAAAGAATACTTGGATAAGTTTGTGATTGTATTTATTGATGACATCCTCATTTATTCGAAGACTAGAGAAGATCATGCTAATCGTCTGAAGATTTCCCTACAAAGGCTAAGAGAGAAGCAGTTGTACGCAAAGTTTTCGAAGTGCGAATTTTGGTTGGAGGAAGTTCAATTCTTAGGTCATGTAGTAGGAAAAGATGGAATTAAAGTGGATCCTGTAAAGATTGAAGCTGTATCCAAGTGGGAACAACCAAATACTCCGATGGAAGTCAGAAGCTTCCTTTGATTAGCAGGTTATTATCGAAGATTTGTAAAGGATTTTGCCAAGATTACGACTCCATTGACCAAGTTGACCAGGAAGAATGAGAAGTTTAATTGGACGGAGAAGTGCGAGGAAAGCTTCCAAGAATTGAAAAAGAGGTTAGTAAAAGCTCCAGTATTAGCATTGCCAGATGAAACAGGAAACTTCGTGATCTATAGTGATGCTTCCCTGAAAGGTTTGGGTTGTGTATTAATGCAACATGATAAAGTCATTGCCTACGCTTTCAGACAGTTAAAGCCTCATGAGCAAAAGTATCCAGTGCATGATTTGGAATTAGGAGCAATCGTGTTCGCGTTGAAGCTGTGGAGACATTACTTATACGGAGAAAAATACGAAATTTATACAGATCACAAAAGTTTAAAATATATATTCACTCAGAAGGATCTAAACATGTGACAACGGAGATGGCTAGAACTGATTAAAGATTACGATTGCTCCATTAATTACCACCCAGGCAAGGCCAATATAGTGGTAGATTCCCTAAGCATGAAGGAAAGGTTGAATGCGATCAAAGTTTCCGAGGAACTCGCTAGAGAATTGGAGAAGCTGGAAATTGAGGTGCGAGTGACAGACGAAAATCAAGGACAATTGTAAGAGATCACTTTTCGGCCAGAATTGATGGACAAGATTCAGAGGTGTCAGGAAGAAATGATGGATCACGAGTTATATAGTTTAACTGGAGAAGAACTTTGCACACAAAAGGATAGCAAGGGTATGTATAAGTTTTTCTCGAGGATATGGATTCCCAATGTGAGTGGACTAAGGAATGAGATATTACGGGAAGCTCATAATTCCAAGTTTTCCATTCACCCGGGAAGCACTAAAATGTATCAAGATTTGAAAACGCACTTTTGGTGGCCAGGAATGAAAAAGGAAATTGCAAGTTGGGTTAACAAATGCCATGTATGCCAGACAGTGAAGGCGGAACATCAAGGCCAAGTGGATTGTTGCAACCTTTGGAGATTCCACAGTGGAAATGGGAGGAAATCGTGATGGATTTTGTAGTAGAACTACCAAAGACGAAATTGAGCCATGATGTGATTTGGGTAATTATTGATAGGTTAACCAAGTCTGCACATTTCCTTCCGATCAATGAAAAGTATTCTTTGGACAGGCTAGTTAAATTATATTTGGATGAAATTGTTACCAAGCATGGAGTTCCTGTTTCAATCGCATCGGATCGAGATCCAAGATTTCATTCCAGATTTTGGACGAAATTCTAGGAATGTTTAGGGACTAAATTGAAAATGAGTACCACCTACCATCCCCAGACAGATGGCCAAAGTGAAAGAACCATTCAGACGATAGAAGACATGTAAAGGGTTTGTGCTTTGGATTTTAAAGGAAATTGGGATGAACACTTGCCACTGATTGAGTTCTCTTATAATAACAGTTATCATTCCAGTATAGGAATGCCGCCCTAGGAAGCCTTGTATGGACGTAAGTGTAGGTCCCCTCTTTATTGGGATGAAGTAGGAGAAAAGAAATTATTAGGCCCTGAGTTGGTTCAACAGACCAAGGACGCAATTATATTGATTCGAAAAAGGTTAGAAACAGCTCAAGATAGACAGAAAAAGAACGCGGATCTTCATCGAAAAGACGTGGAGATGGAAATAGGATCGTTGGTGTTGCTAAAAGTGTCGCCCTGGAAAGGATTAGTTAGATTTGGACAGAAAGGCAAGTTAAGTCCTAGATATATCGGACCTTTTGAAATATTGAGGAAAGTTGGTAAGGTTGCCTATGAATTGGCGTTGCCACCGCAATTACAACATATCCACAATGTATTCCATGTGTCCATGCTGAAGCGTTATATCCCCGATTCAAATCAAGTTATTGAATATGAACCAATCGATCTTCAACCAAATTTATCCTACGAGGAACGGCTGATCCAGATCCTAGATCGTAAAGAGCGAGTTCTTAGAAATAAGTTTATTCCCATAGTTAAAATACCGTGGCGGAATCCTCGAGTAGAAGAGTCCACTTGGGAATTAGAGTCAGATATGCTTGACAAATATCCTTATTTGTTTAATTAGATCAGATTCTGAGGACATAATCTTTTTAAGGGGGGAGGATATAACGACTCATACATTTTTGTAATATTTAAAGGTGTGATTACTAAATAATTAAATAAATAAATTATGTATATGGGTTCTATCAGTTGGATATTATTTTTGTTAATATTTTATTAATTATGTATGATTATTGGTGTTCGTGGGGTATTTGTGTAATTAGCAATGACGTTATGTTATTTGTTTCATGGTTAGAGGTGATTTTATTCAAAATATATTTCCATAAATACTTGGATTGACTCTAAAATTGTTCTTATCACTTTATAATTTTATTTATTATTTTTAGGACTTTATGAAATTTAGAAATCAATATTTTATTGATTATTAATCTTTAAATGATTTTCTGATTGCATTATAATGTAAATTCAGTATTAAATTCAGAAGTGTTTCAAAAATTATGAAATTTGCACTTTATTAAGTTTGGAATATTCCGGGAATTTTAAAATTATTTTGGAGATTTTTAGGATTTATTTGACCCGCGCGTTATTTCGTTTATTTGTAAAATAAGGATCCAGTGCATGTTTTAAAAATCTATAAAAATTTTGTTTAGTTAATTATTAATTATTATGCTAATTTTAAAATTATTTCGGTAAAATGTTAGAATTATTTTACTCGTAATTTGCCCGTTTAAATATACGTGTTTCGTGTTTTGCGGGTATTTCAGAGTTCGTGTTGCGGATAAAAAAAAAGAAAAAAAGAAAACAATACACAAAATAAAACCCTCCCCTGTAACCCCCCCCATCCTCTCATTTTCTATCGCAGCTCTCTCTCTCTCTTTGTGTTTTTCTTCCTCTCCATCTCTCAATCACTGTCTCTCTCGTCATCTCTCCCTTTCGATTTCTCCCTTTCTCGATTAAACATCTTCTCTCTCCGCCCCTCTCACCTCCCCCGTCCTTTCTCCGTTCTTCTCTCCGGCCGTTGTTACCGCAGCCTCCATCTCCGGTATCACCGCCTTATTTCTCCGCCTCTTTCTCCTTCTTTAACCCCAATCTTTTCCTTGTTTTGCTTGTGCGAGGAATTAATCTGCGTGTGTGTGATTGTATTGTGGGTGTTGTGTTCTCTGATTCTGGTTTCGCTCCAGTCGTCGCCGGGTTATTTTCCGGCTAAATGACGGGGCGTGTGTACTTCATGCGGCTTATTTGTTGTTGCCCTGTGTTGCCTTGGTTCGAACAGTGCTAATTAAAATTTATTGTTTTAATTTTCTTTGCAGGAAAAATTATTTGATTGATTCGTGAAATAAAATATTTTTGGTACGAGAATTATCATAATTAATCGATGGAATTTACGTAGGATGCCGGTAAATATCGGGAACCCGTAAATTTTATCACCGTCGGCGATGAGCTTCGGCGAGCCGACGGTGGACTATGATGAAGTGAACTATGATGAATATTTCTGAGTCCTACGATTTAAAAATATAAAATATGATTTAAATAATAAAATATAAATTAAAGCGTAAATACGGATAATAAAGATTAATAATTATATTTAATTGGTAATTGAGAATTTTGGACTGATATTGACTACTGAAATCGGTGGTTGGGTTTTAAATTGCGATTGATTGTGGTTGTGATTGTTTTGACGTCGGGATGTTCGACGGGTTAGCCGATAATCAAAGGAGGTGCTGCCCAATTTCCTGGAAAATTTAATTACGGAAATACGAGGCCGTACCCAATGGCTATCGGAACGTCGATCGATTATATGTAACTATTTTGTACAAAACCTGATTATGTGTTGCGATGGAATACTTTGCGAAACCGATAACCCTAATATCTTAAAAGGACAAATATACCTATATTACGAAAACGAACACTAAACCGGCTTTTAAAGACGTGAACCCTAATTGATATGTGTATTATTATATTGAGAAGGTTACGAGTCGGGTTTGTTAACGTATGGGTAGATTGTTAGCGAGGATAGTCAAGCATATTCGGACGTCTAATTTAGGGTATTTTGGTTCCTGTAGGTTCCAGTTGAAATCCTTAGTATCCCGGTCAGTGCAAAGCCAGTCAGAAATTAGTGTTAAAGCGTATTAAGGCAAGTACCCCTGACCATATCTTTATGGTTCATCATATATGAATATAATGTTGTTTTATTCTCATAGTGGAACAGAATGATTTAAGTTACGTATCCCCTGGGTTTTAAATTGTTTTGCTAACTTGTGTTTTGGGGGAAAAGTAACTTCTGAAATACCTATCTCTAAGTTCTGAATAAAATGAAAATGTTTTGGAAAATGTGCTGTGTTATAATTGTTTTGATACGAGATAGGTAAGTGATTTGGAAAAACTGGATAAAAATGATCAGATAATTGGATGAGTGTGCGCAGAAGGCCATAACCGCCTGGAAGTTAGCGTAAGAGGCGAAGTGGTTGCGCACCCTATTATAACCACCAGCCCAGCGTGACAGAGACCTAGCTAGTCTCTGAGTTCCGGAACAAGTTTCATAGGATAGCATGATCAGCTGTCTCACCAGGGATCATCCAATATCTGAGCAAGTGATTTTATGGTTCCCGTAACGGAACAATTAGTTTTATAGGTCCTGCGATGGGACGAATGATTTGAAAATGGAAGTAGCATGCTAAAATTTAACCCTACTATTTACACCGCACTATTAAAAAAATGTTTAGAGAGCATGCTAGCTATTAAATATCCAGTTTCAACAGTTTATCAGTTTTATCTGTTTACACTTGTTTTACTTGTTTTCTACTAACCAGTTGTAAATTCTGTTCCTACAATTGTTTATTATAAACTGTTTTATTTAGTATTCATATAGTGGTACTGCTGAGCGGTTGGTCGCTCACTCTTACAAATGTGTTTGTATATTTCTGCATTGCAGATGCCTAGGGGATGTTGTTGTTTTGCTAAGGGCCAGTTTCCAATTCCTCCTGTGTCGAGCTCCTCTGATTAGGTTGTGTCTGGGGAAGTGTGGTCTGTGAGTTGTTGTAGAATAACAGTCATGACAGGTTGTTTTAATTAGTTGGTTTGTAATAAGTGTATAACCTAAATTATACTTGAACCTGGAAAAGATCTTGTGGAAGAGTTATTTATATTGAAATAAAGTAAATAGTTGTATTATACTTATAGTTTCATTTTGTTAGTGACATCAACTCCTGACCCGGGGTTGAGGCCGTCACAACGGGATGCACAGTGGGCAAAGAGGGAGTAGTCGAAAGTACCAGGAATAGTGAACCGAGAGAGAGCCGAGGAAAATGATAGATTACAGGGGTGAAGAGAATGAATAAGGCTGAGTTCTTTTTGTTTATTATTTTTTTTATTTCTCAGCCGAACAAAGCAATACAGTACACCTGATAGTACAAGTAGTACAATTCCTGTTATTCAAACGCGTACTATTGGATAATTACGAAAATTCTGAGATTCGGTTTGTCTCGAAATTCGAATTAACGGACCGAGGTGCACGTAAAATAACTTCAGAAAATTATGAAAATTGCCTTAAAAGGTTACAAATATCCCGAAGTTTATCGAAACATAAATTTCGTAATTTTAAAATAATCTTTGAAAGGCAGTTTATACCCGCTTTTAACAAATAAACGAAACAACGCGCAGGTAAAATTAATCCCGAAAATTTCTAAAATAATTTTAAAATTCTCAGAATATTCCAAACTTGAATAAATATGAGTTTCATAATTTTTGAAGAATTTTACAATTAAATATTGATTTTACAAATAAAAGTGATCAGAAAATCATTTAAAGATAAATAATTAGTAAAATATTGAATTCTCAATTTTATAAAATCCTAAAAATAATTATTGTAATTATAAAATCATAAAAACAATTTTAGAGACATTTCAAGTATTTATGCAAATAAATTTGCATCAAATCCACTTTTGAAAATGAAAACAATCCAATACGACTCCATAATTAATCACACGAACAACCCGGTATATTGTAAGTCACACATCAATAATCAAACAACACTTAGCCGTCAAAACCAATACACATATTTTATTTATTTAATAATTTCCATAATTACATACTTTAAATAATTCAAAAATACACAAGTCGTTATATCCTCCCCCCCTTAAAAAGATTCTGTCCTCAGAATCTAGTCTAACCAAATAAGTGAGGATATTTCTCATGCATATCTGACTCTAGTTTCCAAGTAGACTCTTCTACTCGAGGATTTCAACATACTTAATATAGATATACACTCATTTCCAATGACTCGCCTTTAACGATCAAGAGTTTGGATTGATCACTCTTTGCAAAACAAACTTGGACAAGAGTCAATTGGCTCCTACTCACTTAGTTCAAATCAGATACTTATCGCTTTAACCTTAGCAGGCCAAACACAGTATACGTATACATGGTTGTGATGATAACATTAACTCATGAACAACTTTATCTATATTTATCCATACCTTGAATGGTTCACTAATTTTAGGACTTTGACATGTCCCTTCTACTCAACTTATCCAATCTCTTTCAAGACGACATTTTTACTAATACTACTGGTCCTATTTCTATATTCATACTCTCCCTCGATACAATTCCGTTTCTTTCTTTGTTTACTCTGAGCTGCTTCAATCCATATTGTTACGCCCTTAGTGTGCTGGATTAACTTAGAATTTAACAATTTTCTTTCTCCCACTTTATCTCGATAAAAATGGGGACCTACACTTGCGTTCACATAAATCTTGGTAAAGTGGCATTCCAAAGATGACATTGCTGATAAATGATCATTCCAGTGTTTCCTTAAAACTTCACCTCTCAACATATCTTACATTTCCTAAATCATTTTTGTACTTTGACTCTCCGCATAAGGATGTTAGACGGTGCTCGTTTCCAACTTAGTTTCTAAATATTTAAGCATCTCTTACTCTTTTTCATCAGTTAAGGCTAAAAAGTAGTCTCATATATTCACGTATTATCACCTTTAAGTATTTGAACTTCAGATTCCACTCTTTCCAATTTGTCTATTAACTCCTCGATAGTTTTAATTACATCCAATTCTTCTCTGTCGACATAATGCATTTGATACCATACAGCTTTGCTTTAGGTAGTTGTTAATGGATTAATTCAGAATCTTTTGTTAACCCTAATTAAAATTTCATTCTTGAAGACTCAACGTATAGTTGCTTTTCTTCTGATCTTTGGAGAAAAATCCTTGGGCATCCCATGCAGACTCTCTTATTCCTTGAGTAGCTGATGATGTTATCAATAAATACCGTTTGCTTATCCAAATACTCCTTATACACCATGTTCCTTAATTCCTTATAGCCACCTGATACACTTGTCATTTCACATAATATCATCAGAGTTTACAATGCTCTGAACTTACTTTAATCATTATCTCTGATATTTTCTCAGGTCGGATCTTAAGTTAATCCCCGAGGTATAATGTATTGCTTGAATTAGGTCTCATAAGTAGTCAATTCTTTATAGGGTCTCACTTCTTCTTATTCGTTGTTTTATTGCACTCCCGCTAATCAGTACATAATCTCATAATTTTATTCTTTTTTCCAACAACATCACTGATATATTTTATGATTCGCTTCTTGTAAAACCACTCCTTGGTCTGCCTTGTTCATTAGGCTTCCGATACTTCACCTTAATTCTTTGGCATGTCCAATACTTCCCAATTTATTTTGAAATTCGCTTCTTATACCTGGTTATCATCATTTTTCTTTAGATTTCCATATATCTTGGCATCTCTTCAATAACTTAGATACTTAATATTGTGAATTCCCCGTGGGATCTCATTTCTTAATTCTTCAACTTGTAGCATCCAAGTGCTGGAAGAAAACCTGGAGATATCGTTATCGTTCTCCTGGGCGCATAAATTTCCCTTTGTTAACTACTAAAATCGTGATCCATTATCTTCTCTTGACATCTTATCTTTCCCTTCACAACTTCAACTGAAAGGTCACATTATCCATCTTTCTTCCTTTTGGATTATGAACTTTAGCTTCCAAGTCCAACTTCCAGAATTCTATAGTTAATTCTTCTAGTGTAGTCTCTATGTTCGTTCTCTCCTTTTTGCTTATCGCTTGCCACTACATTTGCTTTCCCTCGCGAATACATACTTCAAACTCTTATGGCCCGTATAGATCTTACACCTTTCTCCATACATCTCATGTTTTCCCAATCTTTTAAAACAAATATTGGTACTGTTAGTTCCAAATTATGAGTATGATACTTCTGCTCATAAGGTTTCGGTTGTCTGAATGCATATACAATAGCTTTATTGTGTTGCATCAACACACATCCTATTTCCTGATGAGAAGCATTACTATAAACTACCAAACCTCCTTGATACTTTTAAATTGATAAAACAGGTGCTGTAACCATTTTTTTCATTTAACTTCGCAAAACTTTCCTTCACCCTTCTTCACTTCACAAAACTTCTTGCTTTTCTTGATTAGCTTCATCAAAGGTATTGCAGCTTTCAAGAAATCTTGCGTAAATTTGCAGTATAACCGGTCCATGGTAAAACTTCTTACTTTTGTTGGTGCTTTTATCCTTTCTTTATTCATAGTAACTTTAATCTCTACTGGATCTCCTTTGGTCTACTCCTCACTGATTACTTATGCTTTCTATCATCAAAATTTCACCTTGCAAACTTTACATACAACTTCTTTCTTCTCCGATTCCTCAGTTGTCATTAAATGCTTCGCACGGTCCTCCGTTGACTTTAAGTAACATAATTACAACTCATCCAGATATTCCTTAAAGATTATGTCCATAGGTTCAATCTCCAATTGGTAACACCCAAATCTTAAATCAATTTTAGAAAATACTTTGCTTCTTCTGTTTGATCAACAAATCAGTAGTTCGAGGTAACAGATACTTACTCTTGATAATAAACTTGTTGAGCTGGCTTTAGTCGACGCATAATCTCATACTTCCATTTTCTTATTAACAAATAGTAATGGTGCACTTCATGGGATACACTGGGTTTAATTGCTTCTTCTTCTAGCATTTCTTGCATCCACTTTGCTAACTTCCTCATTCTAACTGGTGCCATTTTGTGTAAGGCCCTGGTCACTGGCTTCGTTTCAGGTGCTAAGTCAATCGTGAGCTTCACTTCTCTATCTGGAGAAAATATTGATAACCCATTTGAAAACATATCTTGAAACTCTTTAATCGTTATAAAATCTTCAAATTTTGTTTGCTTCTGACTTTTATTTATCTCATGACTATCATAATGCTCACATCTTGATCACCGTAATCATCGTTAACAAATTCTTTACTCTCCTTCTTCCTTTATATCTCATCATATTCTCACTTAACGTCTTTAGGACTATTTCTTCATCACGACGGTTTTTCTGGGCATCATGCTTCCATAGTTAATCCATTCCTTAGAATAATATCAAAACCTCTTATCTTCCATGATATCAATTCTTCACAACTTATTGCCAGGAATCTCAATTTCACCATTAGTACTCACTTGTTCAACACTTTCACATTCTTAACTTGTTAGTCCTTTGATCCTAATCTTATCAACAAAACCTTAAGAGATAAACAATTAAGTTTCTCTCACATATTTTAATACTTTAACGCATAAGGTATTCACCCTAATCATCCATGTCATCACGTACGTATTCTGAATAACATATTTCACAAGAAAATCGCATATTCTCGTTCTTGAAAACGTATTCCTTATTGGAGTAGATTTCCTTGACTCTTAGTGGATTCTTCACTGGGGTTAGTGATTTGTAATCCTCGCCAGGTGCCCTTATTTTCTTCCCATGCATAAGATGTAGATGGAACTTCGTCCACTTGATTCAGGATACATTGATTTCTGTTTGAAAACCTTTTGCAAAGAACGACAGCACAACGAAATGACTAGAAGGATTCAAAATTCAACAAAATTTAGAGTTGAAAAGAAAGAAGAAGTAAGGGTTTGAATATGAATGAGACAACCACATTGGTACTTAAGATGGCCAGTCTTTCCTACCATATGGCATACAGAGCATGATTAGGTGGCGTCCCACCCGACTCTTCATCATTCTGACCAAGTGTCTTACTATAACACTGTTTGTCCCAATCAGAAAGCAAAACTTGAGGAAACAATTAAATTTGAAAGGAATGCAATATTCTCTTTTCGATATCATAGCAAAGAGTTTATTTAAGAAAATAAGTTCATACATTTTTAGGAATTGAATAGGAATATATGCTGTAATATTGAAGGCAAGAACGATACCATTGGTCACCATCCACATTTCATTTGTATTTATCTTTTGAGCTCGTTCGATCATATCCCAATTGCGTCATATAACAACTTTAGAAAGTCCGCTGAAATGTCTTCACAAACCAAGTATTATAATAAATTCTTACTTGCTAAGTTTTGCGTCCTTAACATCGCACTTACACTTATAATACCTTACTAATTCGATCATAGTGGCGTTCCTACCAGGTAACTTCAAGATTCCTCTTTTAATTTAGAATAACCACGTACCATTCGACATAACGATCCTTTTGTTAATAATATTCTGCTTTTAGAGAGGTCTGGAAATCTTTCCAATCTTCTTCGATCACGCTCCGGCTCCTGTTAAATCAATAAATTTTTCGAACTCTGATAATCCTAGTAACTGAATGTATAGTTACTCAGTACGCTGATTCTATTGTAAATTTTATCAAATAATACTTACATTTTACTGTTAGGAATAATCAACTTCTTGATAATCATAGGTTACTTCGTTCTCGAAATTAGCAATACTAAGTCTGAAACAGCATCCTTCCAGGTAATTCGGGCTTTCTAATGAACAAGAAACTCAAATAGTAACTTGACAACTAATATTTAAAAATCATTTTATTCGAGAAGGCTTTTAGAAATTTGTAAAGGAAAATCTTTTTCGAAAACTTGTTTAAAAAGTTTGAAAAATCACAAACCTGGTTTTCCTTACTATATGAGTTGGTTGTTGTCCTTCCGACCAATAACAAGGTACCAAATTAATGGAACGATCATATAAAGGTCCATCACTTCAATCTACCTTTTCTTCTTCATCGTGTCCACTTACCTTCCTTAATCGATGAAACTTCAATTGTTGTCGCACATTATCTTATTCGTAGCTTCACATCAAGGCTCTCATACTGGTAATACTCCCAACATTATCGTTGCAGTAGTTAAGTAGAACAGGCTATCCAATAGTCAACAAGTCTATTTCATAGAACAAAGTTTGCATGTATCACATCACATCACTACTTTATATATCGCATTTATCATAGCACCATCATTTAATTCCACCAAAAATTCCAGATTTATTCCTTTCTCTCTAACTCTTTCAAAATTCAGCTAATTCATCCCATAATTATTCACGGGTGGCTTAGTCACTAATGGCTTCTTTTAACCCGATAACAGCTATCCTCTGAAATACTTAAATCTTCTCTCTAAACTTCTTCTCACCTTTATTTATATCTCAAGCGCTCACCATTTACTGTAACTCTCAAATCCATCCTCGTAGTTACAATCGCTTCATATGACAAGTTCTAAACTGGGGGTATAGAACAAGATGTATGGTAAACTAAAGAGATACACTCACAGCTGAATGTCCAGTAAAACAAGAATAAACAGATGGAGGTTCTTGAATAGGTAATCTCATATCAAGAGGTGGAAAAGTAGTGTAGAATAGCTTGAAGAAGTGCAACCGTTATAACAGAAGGTAATGCCATTAATACTGGTGGAGGAACAAGGTGCAAATCAAATCTGAGAGAAGATGACGATCCTCAAACGGAAAGCTCCAAACGATCAAATGATATCGGGAAATCAGGATCTGCCATTGCCATTGTCTGGTAATCATATCGCAAGCTGAGAATCCCGAATTGCAATACGAACTGTGCCGGAGACCTACTATACCATCGCACTCAACCTCACAACGTCTTATCTTTCTATTTCCTATTCCTAATCCTAACCCTCTACCCAATCCCGACAATCTAGTCTTGTTTCAGTGACTTATAACCTGTAGCTCTGATACCAACCTGTGGCGCCCTCCAAACCCGGGTCAGAAGTTTGGGGTCCACAACATAAACATAATATATCAACCTGTATATGAAATATTAATTGCAATGACCCTGCTCTATGTAACCATAGATCGCAACAGGTTTAAGTATGAAAACAAGCCACAACCTTAATTTTTATTACAACGTACCAAATCCCAACTAATTTAACTTACAACCGATAATAAAATTATTCTTACAATCTTACTATCTCACTACCGCCATAAACTTCTGCTAGCTCAATCCAACTCAATTTAGAATCCTAGCTCGTACATTGAACTGGGAAATCTCACTATCAACCGTATCCCTTTTTAACTGTAGAATACATAAAAAGATTCGCTAGAGTGAGCTAACTAGCTTAGCAAGTCATAATAACGATAACTAAGGTTAAACAATGATCAAGTGAGATGATTCAGATGAATCAAGTTTCTTTTTAACTAATCATTAGAATTGGATATTCATTTTAAGTTATAAAACCAAGGTTAGGCTGCTGATCAGTCACGTACTGCTCTAATTATTGGATCCAAGGCACACATTGGCCTAATTCGACCACGAATCTGGTCTGACCATGAATCTGGTCCACATAAGAAAAATATCTAATTCTAAAATAATTTAGTGTAATAAACAATGTAATTCAATAAGCAAGATCATAATCAACATTGATAAAGCATTTGTACAAAAGCGTAATGCGATTCATGAGTATCATAAGGGTATATCAAGGTATGTACGAGAAACGGTTTTTAACCTGTAAAAGGATCAGGTATTATACAAATATTGGTCTTTCAAGGTATAGTTCTTTGAGGTTTTAAAGAATGGTTGAAGTATAAAAGTTTCTGTGTTTTCAAACAATTTTGTTTCAGTGTTTCGTGTTTGGTAGTTATACATTTGGGAAGTAGTATCATATTTAGGTGGTTTGGTATCTGAAAATCAATAAAGGATGGTTTACAAAGAATAAGGCTTATGGCTCAAGATCAAGAGAAATCAGGATTCAAGGTTAAATAGTTTAAAACACTTGCAATACAAAACATGAGTTGTTTTAAATAATAGCGACATGTTATGAAACAATTCGAAAATAATTGCAATATATCTTGAAGAAAAGTTCGGAAGTACTTGCCTTACAAAGCTTTACAACTATTACTGATCAACTTTGAGCCGACTTTGCTGCTCAGGCTCTAACGTCCAACCACTAGATCCCATTAGATTCGATTTCGACACTCAGGTCTTCCTGTTGAAACTCTATTGAGCTCGTCGACTGACCACTAGGTTATCTTTAGTCTATCGTCAACTTTCAGGTTCCCGACTATAACCTACAAGGTCGAAATACCCTACGTTAGACGTCTAGGTATGTTTGACATATCCTCGATACTAATTCTCACCCAACAATATTCAAACCCGACTCGTAATCATTCATATTAGAATAACACAGACAACAATTAGGGTCCACATTCTCGAAATCGATCCAGTGTTCGTTTTTACAAAATACGTATATTCGTCATTTTACGAAATTAGGGTTACTGTATTTTGGACAAAACATACAGCACAACATACAATCAGGTTCTGTATCAAATAAATATATATGTATTTACTTATACTTGCTCGACGTTCCGATAATCCTCGGATACGCTTCCGTATTTACGTAATTCAGTTTCCGAAAATCGGGCAGCATCTCCTTTGTTTATCGGACTACCCGTCGAAACATTAATCGATGTCAATCCAACAACAACAATCCAATTTAAAACACGACAACCAATCACAACTCACAAATTCCAATTACCGGCTCAACCCAACAATCAATCCAATCACAATTCGTCAACTAAATTATGTACTCGACTTTAATGTAAAATCAAATTCTCGTTTCAAAGATAATTTCATGAACTAATTTATTTATTTTAAAATATTAGGACTCAGAATAAACATCACAGTCCACCGTCGGCTCACCGAGGCTCATCGCCGACGTCGGTACAGTTTATTGGTGTCCGATATAGTACGGGTTTCCAAATAAATTACACCGATTTATTCGATTAAAGCCAATTGCACGGAATTATTTACATCACAAATTGTAATCAATAACCCCTGCAGAAATTAATACGATTAGTTAATTATTCCAGACACTGCACACAAAGCAACGACAAAATAAAACAGGGCAACCAGCGCACACGCGCGGCCCCAGAGGTACAGGTTGCCTCGCCGGAGTTTAATCCGACGGCAACTGGGACGAAACAGGGAAGGAAAACACCACCACAACGAAGATATATACACACGTATGTATATGTGATCAACACAACCGAACCAGAATAACCTGAAGTTACCAAGGCGGCAATAAATCGCCGGAAAAATGGCCGGAAGTAAAGCACGGTGGCAACTTTAATTCAGGGGAACAAGAGAAAACACGGGATTCACAGTGGGCAAAGAGGGAGTAGTCGAAAGTACCAGGAACAGTGAACCGAGAGAGAGCCGAGGAAAATGATAGATTATAGGGGTGAAGAGAATGAATAAGGTTGAGTTCTTTTTGTTTATTATTATTTTTTATTTCTCAGCCGAACAAAGCAATACAGTACACCTGATAGTACAAGTAGTACAATTCCTGTTATTCAAACGCGTACTATTGGATAATTACGAAAATTCTGAGATTCGGTTTGTCTCGAAATTCGAATTTAACATACCGAGGTGCACGTAAAATAACTTCAGAAAATTACAAAAATTGCCTTAAAAGGTTACAAATATCCCGAAGTTTATCGAAACATAAATTTCGTAATTTTAAAATAATTTTTGAAAGTCAGTTTATACCCGCTTTTAACAAATAAACGAAAAAACGCGCGGGTAAAATTAATCCCAAAAATTTCTAAAATAATTTTAAAATTCTCAGAATATTCCAAACTTAAATAAATATGAGTTTCATAATTTTTGAAGAATTTTAGAATTAAATATGGATTTTACAAATAAAAGTGATCAGAAAATCATTTAAAGATAAATAATTAGTAAAATATTGATTTCTCAATTTTATAAAATCCTAAAAATAATTATTGTAATTATAAAATCATAAAAACAATTTTAGAGACATTCCAAGTATTTATGCAAATAAATTTGCATCAAACCCACTTTTGAAAATGAAAACAATCCAATACGACTCCATAATTAATCACACGAACAACCCGGTATATTGTAAGTCACACATCAATAATCAAACAACACTTAGCGGTCAAAACCAATACACATATTTTATTTATTTAATAATTTCCATAATTACATAATTTAAATAATTCAAAAATATACAAGTTGTTACAGTGGTGATAACAAATTCACTTCACCGGAGGTACAAGCGGAATTTACTCGATTGATGTCTAAACCGGTGGCTAAGGAGAGGGGATTCTTGCCTACGACTCTAGATGGGCAGTTAGCAGAGATGATTGCGGATATGGGTTGTGAGAACTTTTGTGAGGCGCCATCTGGGGTTCCATTGAGCATTGTGCGGGAGTTATATGCCAATGCTAAGGCTGAGAAGAATGGATTTTCTATGGTTCAGGGTTTAATAGTGGATTATCAGCCTGCAGCTATTCGTCTAGTTTTGCATCAACCTGTGAATCCTAGGGGTGCTGATGATTGGGTGCGTAAGTCCCGGGCTGATTTGGATTTGGACTATATCTAAGAGGAGTTATGTGTTCCAGGCATAAAATAGAAATTCAAGGTGGGCACAACTAAGCCGCTTACCTTCCCTGTTTTTTCCATGAACAGGTATGCGTGGGCATGGAATTTGTTTCTGTGAGCTAATATTCTTCCTTCTTCGCATTCGCATGAGTTCACTGTGGACCGCGCCATATTCTTGTGGGGGATTCTGAATGAAGAGTAGATTAATCTTGGTTATGTCATTCATCAGAGCAAGCTTCGATTTATGCAAAGTGGGATGACAGGGGCGATTCCTCACGGCTATATTGTTAATAAATTGTGCACAGTTGTGGGTCGTAGGTGGTTTGAGGATGAGAAATTGTAGATGTTGAGTGCCCCTATTGATCACTCTACGATTTCTCAGATGGAGGAATGGGATGGTGGTGTGCCCCGTGACAAGGGGTGAGGGTATATTTTTGATGATTCAGAGGGTGATCCTGCCGACAGTTAGGTATGCTCTTGCTATCCTTATTATTCCCTTCAATGGGGTCATTGAATATTTTAAGTTTGGGGGTGGTAATTTAAGGATTAATAGTAGTAGAGTCGTGTTCATATAGGATTAGTTCATTCATAATTTTGCATAATTGTTCATATAGGCCATAGTTGTTTGTATAATTGTTCATGCTTATTATGTGAGTCCATTTAGTTGCATTTGCATAGCATATAGCATGATCCCATAGGATGAGATTTTTTTGGTTGGTAGGCCAGTGTTGATTTGGGTGTAGTGATGATGAATAGAGGGATGATTAAGTTCGTATGAATTGACTTGCATGTCCAGAAGCAAAGCCTATTCACAAGTCTCATCGGGTACTTTTAGGCAAGATCAGGGCCACGCTTGTTTGGTTGTTTAAATTTAATCACTTGTTTATATTTAGAATGTTTGCTATTCTCTTGATGACTAAGGAACACTAAAATATAAATTGGGGAAAACCAGGGATTTCATTGCTAGTTGTTAATAAAAGTTAGGCGTCAAATGGCTAGTAGCCACTCATATTTATGAGTAGTCTATGGTTGGATGAGATGGAGCGAAACGCACTCATTCCAAAAATGAAAAAAAAAGAAAAAAGAAAAGAAAAAGGAAAAAAGAAAAAAAATGTTTTAGTATATGATTATGCAGAATTGACCTCGGGGAGCTCTTTAATACTCGAGCAATTAAGTTCTAGGGGACTTTGTGCCTAGTATCCTAAGGTTTGTTCACTCTGGGATCCGCTAACCTAACGCTCGCTACATAGGTATTATTGTATAAGTCTATCGGGGCCTCATTCATTGCATGGTCAAATAAGCATTTTTGTTGATGTGTTAAGTTGTAGCATGAATCCTTGTCTAACTCCAGTGATGATGGAGGTGTTTTGGAGTTGTGATGTGTTTAGCATTCATTCAACTTATAAGCTTGTGATTGTTTTAGCGAAGAATAGGATATGGTTTTGATATAGTGTTGGGAGTATATCTGATAAGCAAAGCACACACTCACGCCTCTGTGCTTGTAAGTTAGTGCATTGGATTTAATCGAGCTCTGTTTAGAGTTATTACATTCTTAGAGATATTGGCTTGTTGATTTGATTATAGTTATTTGCATTGTCATGTATTTACATTCACTCATTTAGTTGCATTCATTCATGTATTTTCGAGTCTGTTTATGCTGGAGGACAAGCATTGTTTTAAGTTTAGGGGTGTGATAAGTGGATTTAATATCCATTTAGAACGCTTCATATCGGCTTAAGTTGATAATTTGACCTCAAGTATGTGGTGTTTTTAATGCATTTTATGTGGAGTATGTGCAGGGATATAGTTGGAGGCAGGAATAGACTTCTTTATGCTTTTGTGGTGATAAGTGATCAGGAAATGAAGTGAGAGCGCTTGCGAGAAGATCAGAACGAGAAACAAGAAAACTGTAGAATTTTTTCCAGAAGCCAAGCGCGCCCGCGCTTGACCTAGGTGCGCCCGCACCCCTTTTCCAGTAACAGAATGCGCCCGCGCTTGATCTAGGCGCGCCCGCGCTAAGTCGGGCAGACAGAATCCTGATTTTAGTACGTTTTGGATATTCTAAGCGACCAAGTCAACCTGGAGCATATAAATAAAGAAAAGGAGACTAATTAAAAAAAGGGAGAAAAAGGGGAGAAAAAGGGAGAAAAAGGGAGAACTCTGGAAACCAAAAGCACACAAGACTTCTAAGAAGAAGAAGATTTATTTCTACATCGTTCTTTTGTATTCTTCTAATTAGGCGATACTTTGGATGCTTGTTTCAGATTTTTTTTCTAAACCTTAATACTTTAATATTCACTTGTAGTATTCAAAAACTTTTTACTATCATGTTTTCATTGGAACCCATGATGACGAGCCGTTCGATTATGAACTAATCATTATCGTGGGATTCTAACAGATTTATTTATGGAGTTTAGTAGTTGATTGCCAAAAAATTTCAGTGTGTGATGAATTATTGATTTCCTAGTATGGTTGTGCTTAATCTTCTTGGATGCGTAGTTAACATCTAAGTTGTATTGTTAATCTCTATTGAATGCGAAAGTGGATATATGGGTTTAGAACTTGTCATGCTAGCATAGGTTTATGGATGTTTTAACATGCATAATTCGTAGTGTAATTTTAACCATCTTACGTTGCCCTATGTGATCTCAATGGATAACTTGCTCTTAAACCGTTATGTTTTCAAATATTATAGACATATAGGGTCTAAACATAATTGGTGTCAGCCCAACTTCTATCTAAATTGTGGATGCTGAGTAGTAGGGTACACGTATATTGAAAGATAGCGTGTACTAATTTCGTGTTGTTTGATTAGTTATCATAACTGTCACATACTATGATTAAAGGCATAAACACTGAATGAAGTATTTAATGAAGTTAGAATCCCATGATTTATTTCATATAAGTAACTTGATTTTAATCTCTTATTAATTCATTCTAGTATAATTACTTTTAGATAATCAAACTCAATTTGATTTTTGTCTTAGCAGTGAATAATAATCATACATTGTTGCATAAGTGCACCTTCTGAATTAAACCAATCTATGTGGGAACGAACTAAACTTAATCTTATACTACTTGTGACCGTGTACGCTTGCGTGTTTTTGTGCGAACATCAAGCTTGTCTTGCTACAAATCTGTGTTCTTAAGAAAATAAGAACTCAACTTCTATCTTGAGAGAATACAAGAAATTTTAGATCTGTTTGTTACTTGTGAACTAAGGACCCATGCATGCTTTATATACTAGCAGTACGGGTTTACAAAACTTACACTAAAATGTACTAAACTATTTTCTAAAGCAATCTTGTCTATTTCCTTTTCTGGTGTTAGCAAATATGTGCAGAATTTAGCAGGTTTGTGATCACCCTTTGTCCGGTTAATCTTGGCCTTTGATCTTATATTCTTCAAGCTGCTTTGTAGACTTTCCAATTCAGTGAATGAATTATTTGTTGACTTATTATCATGAATCTTAAACTTGTCTGTATTCTGAATTTGAGGTAGTATGTCAAGGCCTCCAATTTGTTCTATAGAGAAGTGACATATCGATAAGTGTAATGACTTATCGATATCTCTGAGTTCTCTATAGGTATACTTGACTTGTCGAGGTCTCTAGATCCTTGCATGTGAAATAACTTGTCGATATGTCTGAGATCTCTACATGAATAAATGACTTGTCGATATCTCTGAAATATCTATATACACAATTTGACTTATCGATATCTCTGAGATCTCTATATGAGAAATTGACTTGTCGATATCTCCAATTCTTCACATCTTTATTTGACCTGTTGATATCTCTGAGATCTCTACATGCAGAAATGACTTGTCGATATCTCCAGTTCTCTACATCTTCATTTGACTTGTCGATATCTCTAAGACTTCTTTGTAAGCCATTTTAGACTTCTCTACAAGTCATTTTGGACTTCTCTAATGACTTCTCGATATAACTTGATCTGTGACTTGTCAATATCTTGATTTAGAATATTTTTCATAGAACAACTTTATTTAACTCCAAGCTTCGACACTTTTCTCTGAGGCATGATCATGACTTGATCTTCTTCCAGAGTTTATTCCTTAGGTTGAAACTATTCACAGAAAATCCCCTAGTTTAATCTACTAACCAATTTTACAGACTCAAGAAATATAATACATAATACGTATATAGATTATCATACAACTTAATATTGAGGTTTTCTATATGACTTAGTCTTATCATTATACAGGAATGTCTTGCACAAAAATCTCCCCCAATTTGTGAGAAGATTGTTTATCACAAATTCAAGCCCGATAACAAGACTAACCCCAAGCTAAAATCAAATACATAAAAATTGACATATTGATAAATACAAACTTTTATACATTGAGTAATTATATCAGTTCAAAAATTACAACCATCAAGTGAATTTCTCATAACCAGCTTCTTTCCTAATGAGGTCCTTAAGATCTACTAGCACTTGAAGTTCTTCAATTATTTCTATCCCTCTTAAGGCTTCCACCAATTTGAGCCATTCTTCTAATGAGTAATTGTTGAGGTAATTAACTCTAAATCTTGAGAATCTGCCAACTGCAATATTTAGAAAATTTCCATCTTTTAAGATTCTACTCATCCCCCTTGCCTTTATCTCATTTGATCCTTGTTCAAACATTTCAATCTCCTTGGTATACTACCTTTCCCTTTCCTCTATCTCAGCCTTTATTCTTGCATGCCTTTCATTCCTTTCTCTCAGCCTCTCAGACATCACAACCTTTCACTTTCTTGTACTAGTGTCCTTTTTCTTCATCAAGCATATCACCCTCTTCAATTATGTGGTTGAAAAAGTTTCCATTACTTATCTTCTAAGCACAACGAAGGAGCCATCCAAATAGTAAATTCTGACTTCTCTCAAAGAGACAACCCGAACTTTGACTATTCTTTCAGATTGTTGTTGGTAATAGTCATCATCTTTTATGCTCATATTTAGAGGTAGAAAATTAACTTGATTAAAGCAGTTCCAGATGGCACCAACATTAGCTTGTATTTTCATTGGTTTTCTCCTAACAGTCTTGAAGTGAGTTTTATTGGAGGCTTGAATGAAGGTAGGTTTGAGATTTTCTTTAAAGTGATATGGTTGGATGTGATTGGTATTTTAAGTAGGGAGTTTGTAATTTGTTTGTACAGGAATTTAGAATTTGAGGTTGGAGGTTGTTGAATGTTTGAATTAGTAGGTTTAAGGGTTGAAGGGTTTGAGTGATTTGTATTCCTTGGACTTTTTGTTCTTTTGATCCTATCTCACCATCCTTTCTTTTCCTCGTTGCTGTCTTCCCTTTCCTTCTTCTCTTCTCTGTCTTTCTTCTTCTCCACCACCTTGCTGCCAGTTTTTTTACTAGAATGACTTGGATTTGAGCTAGAAGGTTTTTTATCATCTTTCTTCTACTCATCATCGTCCAAGTCATCTTTAGTATTGATTTGAGTTTTGGGCAACACGGTTTCAGCATTTCTCAAGTATCTGCTCACAATTTGATAATTTCTTCATCTTCAACTATTTTCATCTTCTTAGTCTTTAGATCAGTTTCCAATGTCATGATTAATCTTAGATTACCCATCACACAGTATTTGGAAATCATGAATTGTTTGCATTTTTCGGTTGAAGAGCAGATGTAGGCCACCCCTTACTTGTTTGAAGATAGGATTCAGGAAATGCATCAATTTGTGCCTTTTTGAGTTCTCCAAGAAATTGAGTGTCCTCTGGAATCACCCTGTTGACTTTCTCAATGATGACATCCAGTTTAGATGCTCTCTTGGATTGAAGATTTTGGAGAGACGCCTGTAAACATCTGTCTACACCACAGTCATTGACATTGGAAATTATTCTCTTTTCTCTAAAGTTGCCAACTTTTACTATCACTGCTCTCAGAAAGTTTATATTCTTGACCAAAGCCCTTTGTATATGATGTAGTTGTTGTTTAGAGAGACTCTCGGTGCTGTGACCAATTCATTGAACTCCTTGTCAAGGCAAGGTCCTTCTACAGCCAACTATAATCTGTCTTTACCAAAATCATGAGCACTCGGAGTGATTTGGCTTTGGCTTGATTTTGGCTTGTTCACCATCTCTCCCTTAGTCTAGTTAGCAGGAAAATTGATGGAAGGTAGAGAGAGTTGGGATCTTACTGACTGAGCAGTTTTCGGAAGAGGCATATTTAAGGCTCCCATGATAGCTCCCAAATAAATTGAATTTTGATTTTGAAGATGCTTGTGGGAGTCTACCAAGGACCTAATTTTTGTTGTTGAGATTGCACCAAAGTACTGAGAGCACTGACTTGTGTTGTAAGAGAATCATTGGAGGCTTGAAGAGTGGATACATGTTGCTATAGAGACTGTATTTGCAGATTTGTGGAGGAGGCCATTGGTTGTTATGAGTTAGATGATGTTAAAGTACCAATAGAATTTCGTAAAACATTCCCGACCTCCTCTATGACCAAGGCTGAAGGTTCAAACCTAGCTTTGTAAAGTTGACCCAGCTTGACCTTTGAGTCATTATTATGAGTGATTTGTTTCTGGATCACTTCATGCAAAGCTTTGAAATACTCCCTCAACTTAGACATATTTTCTTCTACTGGGGTTAGAGAGATGGTGTTGGGCAAGACATGCCTATATAATAACAAGACTAAGTCACATTTATAACCCTAAGATTTAGTTGTTTGATAATCAATTTTGTATTTTATATTGTATTATGAGAGTCTGTAAAAAGGTTAGAAGATTAGACTGGAGTATTATCCTGTAAATAGATTCAAGCTAAGAAATAAACTCTGGAAGAAGATCAAGCCATGATCATGCATCATAGAAAAGTGAAGAAGCTTGGACTTGAATAAAACTATTTTATGAAAAATGTTCTAAGTCAAGATATCGAGAAGTCACAGATCATGTTATATCGAGAAGTCATTTGAGAAGTCCAGAATGACTTATCGAGAAGTCCAAAATGGCTTATAGAGAAGTCTCAGAGATATCGACAATTCAAATGAAGATGTGAAGATTTGAGGTATCGATAAGTCATTTCTGCATGTAGAGAACTCTGAGATATCGACAACTCAAATGAAGATTTGAAGAATTGAAGATATCGACAAGTCAAATTCTTGTTAGGGATCTCATAGATATCGACAAGTCAAAATGTATATATAGATCTTAAAGACCTCGACAAGTCAATTCTACCTGTAGAGATCTCAAACATATCGACAAGTCGTTTCCCATGCAAAGATTAAGAGATCTTGTTAAGTCAATTATACCTATAGAGAACTCAGAGATCTCGATAAGTCATTATACTTATCGAGATGTCACTTCTCTATAGAACGAAATGGAGATCTCGATATGCCTCTCAAATACAGAATGCAAACAATTCCAGATTCAGAATTATCAAACAAATGACCTATCAACTAAATTGAAATGTCTACAAAGTAGCTGGAGAGAATACAAAATCAAGGGCCAATATTAACTAGACAAAGGATGGTCACAGACCTACAAGATTCTGCACAGATTTGCTAAGCTAGAAATGGAAATAGAAAAAGGTTGCTTTAGAAAAAAATTAGTACATTTTAGTGCAAGTTTTTAAACCCTTGCTTCTAGTGTATAAAGCATGCATTGGTCCTTAGTTTAGGGGTAATAAACAGAACCATATTTTCTTATATTTTTTCAAGGAATAAGCTAAGTTCTTATATTTTTAAGAACCCAGAATTTGTAGCAAGACAAAATTAATTAATACAAATTAACTGAGTTTTGAAATATTGTGCTTGCTGTTTTATTTCTGCTAATATAATATCTCTGCAATTATAACTGCTTTGTTCACATAAAATCCTAACTGTTTAAAAAGGCGAAAAATCCAAAGAAACACATTCACCCCCTATGTATTGTACTCAATATCTAACAAGTGGTATCAGAGCTGAATCTGAAAGTAAATAGATAAAGATCTTGTAAGTATGAGTGCACAAAAGATAAGCAGTATCAAGATACCATCATTTAATAAAATCAACTATACACTTTGGAAAAAGAATATGATGCTATTCATAAGGATGGCCAGCCCATTGTATATCCAGATTCTCAAGAATGGCCCTTTTACTCCCATGGAAAGGGTTGATGAATATACTGATGGAGATATGTTCATTCCAGCTTATTATGCCCCCAAAGTCCCCTCAAAATACACTAAAATTGAAAAGGAAAAAGTCTCTCTAGATAGTGGCTTGCAACTAACTTAGATAAAGTCACTTGGCAATATTATGTATAACAATGTTGTCAACTGTGACACAGCGAAACAGATTTGGGAGAATATTGAGATTTTGTGTGAGGGTACTGGGGAATTTAAATCTAATCAAAGGAGAATACTGGTGTCTTAGTATGAGGGTTTCATGGCAAAGACTAAAAAAGGAATTACTGAAGTTTTTGAAAGGTTTAACAAATTAATAAAGGACTTGCAACTTTATAATAAGTATTATAAAGATGAGGAGGTAAACCTAAAGTTCTTGCTAGCTCTTCCTGTCCACCTTGAACATACAATATCAACTATTAGAGAAGGAAGAGACTTGAGTAGAATAACACTGGAAGTTTTATATGGGATCTTGAAAACTTATGAGCTTGAAATATTATAAATAAAGTCATTAAAGGAAAACCAAGGACTTATGGTTGATGGTTCTGGTGCCTTAGTTGTAAATGACAGTGAAGCAAGTGAAGATGAACAAGATGTTCAAGTTCTAGTTACTCAAGTTGTGGAGCAAAAGAATAAAGGACTTCAGAAGCAAGTTATTTTGGATCTAGAGGAAGATGAGTTCTACAATCTTGATGAGCTAGATGAAATGGATCAATCTATGGATTACCTGGCTAGGAAATTCTCTAACATTAGAGTTAAAAAGCCAAGGTTTTTCAAGAACAAGGGAGAACCTTCCAACAGCAACAATTGGATACCGAAAGCTCAGTATAACTCATCTAGCAAAGGTGGCTACAAAACTGGATCTGTTGACAGATCAAAGATAAGGTGTTTTAACTATGATGAATTGGCTCACTTTGCTACTGAGTGCAGGAAGCCAAAGAAAGTGAAGAAGGATAAAGCCTATTTGAAATTGGAGGCAAAGTATGAAGCTCTCTTGAAGAAACAGCAAGGAAGGGCTTACATAGCTAAAAGCAAGAGTTGGGATGATACTGATGAAGAAGATGAGAATGAGGAGTTTGGAAACTATGCACTTATAGCTCTTGAGCAAGGAGAATCATCCTCATGAAAATCAGAGGTACCAACTCTAACTACCATTGATTTAAATACAAGTCAATATAAAGAAATTGTTGAAAAGATGAGTGTAGAGATGTTTCATATCCACACAAGCATGGTGGAAGCTACTGAGAAAGTGAGTAGGATGACAAAGATAAATGAGAAGCAAGATTTGGAACTGCAGCTTATTGAGCTTGAAACTGGAAAGAAAGTAAATGAATATTTGAAGAACAAGCTAAAGTGTTCAAGTGAAATAGAAGCTATGTTGAGAGAAAAGTTGGAGAAGAATGAGGTAAAACTGAAGTCTTTCAGAAATGCATCTCAGTTGGTTAGATAGTACCATGAGAAAAACAAACCATGTGCTAATATAGCTATTGGTTTGGACTATGATGCCTTGAACAACAATAATAAACATGAAGGTGACAAAGGTAAAGCAATTATAATTCAAGATGTCCCAGTTATGATGAGAAAAGTTATTGCACCTTTGTTCAAGGCATGTGAAGTCAATTTCAGTGAAGAAGAGTTGGTCATCAAGCAAGAACTTGCAGATGAAGATACTGAAAAGAAAAATGAAAAAACAACTCCTACTGCTGAAATTAAGAAGAAGCCCATGGTCAACCAAGTTTCTAAGACACCAGTCAAAGAAATCAAGACTGAGAATGCAGGAAAGAAAAAGAAAAACAGGAATAGGAAAATTGGAGTAAACAAGAGCAATAACTTTGCATTTATTGCAGATGCTCACATGAAACAATGTCAGAAGTGTGCCTCTACAAGTCATCTAACTCACATTTGTCAAAAGGTTGTTAGTGAGCCAAAAGTGGGAGCATGCAAATACAATGAAGCAAAGGCTAAAGATCCCTATTCCTTCTGTGACAAGTTTGATTGCATTCCTTAAAATATGAAAGTGGTGACAAACTGTCATAAACTGAGAGTTGATCTCAAAGAAGTTAAACTTGGATCTACAACTAAAAAAGTAAAATGCAAATCAATCATTGAACACTGTTCTTTCTGAATCATCAAATTCTACTTCAGCAAATTTTGTTACCAAGAAGAAGGTGCCCAATACTGCTTGGGTAGATAAACACACTTAATACTCATTGTGTGCAGGGAAAAGTGAAGAAAGTCATTTGGATCATAGATAGTGGATGCTCCAGGAATATGACAGGTGATAAAGCCCTATTATCACAATTTGAGGAAATGGCTGGCCCATTGGTGACTTTTGGAGACAACAACAAAGGATTCACAATGGGATATGGAAAGTTAGTTTCTGGAAATGTTGTCATTGAAGATGTAGCACTGGTAGCTGGTCTTGAGGTGAATCTCCTGAGTGTCATTCAATTCACGGATAGAGGATTCAAGGTTTCATTTGACAAAAGAGAATGCTCAATTATCAACAAAATGACTGGTGAAGTTTCTTTGAAAGGATCAAGAAAGGGAAGCATGGTTGTTGCAGATTTATACTAAGCAAATAAGGATGGTATATGTTGCTTCTACACCAAGGCATTTGTTGAGCAAAGAAAGCTGTGGCACAAGAAGCTCTCTCACCTGAATTACAAAGCAATCAATACCTTGTTGAAAAAGGAGTTAGAGAGAGACATGCCAAATCTGGAGTTTGCTCAAAATGAAGTTTGTGAGGCTTTTCAAAAAGGCAAAATGAAGAGGTCTAGTCACAAGAGCAAAGTTGTGAATTCCACAAGTGCACCTTTGCAACTCATTCACATGGACCTGTTTGGACCAGTTAATGTCTTATTTATTTCTAGAAAGAAATATGCACTTGTGATGGTGGATGATTACTCAAGGTACACATGGGTAGAGTTTATGAATTCTAAGGATGAAACTCCACATATCATTATTGAACACATCAAGAAAATTGAGAAGCGGGCTGAAGATTAAAATTATGTAAAAAGATTGAGGAGTGAGAATGGCACAACATTCAGAAATGCAATTCTGCATGAATTGTACAAAGAAAATGGTATTATTCAAGAGTTCTCAGCTACAAGGACACCTCAGCAAAATAAGGTAATTGAGAGAAAGAATAGAAATCTTGTAGAGGCTGCTTGAACAATGCAGCAAGATTCCAAGTTGCCAACAAGTTTTTGGGAAGAAGCTGTCAACATTGCATGCTACACTCAAAACATATATCTCATCAACAAAAATCTTGGCAAATCACCCTACTCAATCTTATCAAAAAAGAAGTCTACTTTAAAGCATCTGCATGTGTTTGGAAGCAAGTGTTATGTTCTAAAAGACAACTCTGAATATGTGGGAAAATTTGACTCTAAAGTTTTTGAAGCAATTTTTCTGGGATATTCATTGGAAAGAACTGTCTACAGAGTTTATGTGCTTGAACAAAAGAAAATTATGGAAAGCACATATGTGACTTTTGATGATGATGAGTGTCCACGCTTGGAATGCCTTAATGAAAATGAAGCTAAAGCCCTTAAGTTTGAAAATCTCAACATTAATAGTGATTCTAAAGATGAAGTTGAGATCAATACAAGCAACAAAATGAATGAAGAGTCTACTGAGCAAGTGTATCATGAGAATGGAAGCTCATCTCAAACACCTGAATTTAATAGCACAAACTCAGGGGGAGAAAGAGAAGAAGGTTCTACAAGTCATGCCAAAGGTGAAGAAAATACAGAAAATTCAAGTAAACAATATCATACTAGAAAATAGGATAGGAGTCATACAAGAGATGCAACTATTTGCGACCCTAATGCTGGTGTGAGGACTAGAAGTGCAACTACTAATGAATGTCTACATGCATGCTTTCTTTCACAAATTAAGCCTAAGAAAACTGAGAAAGCTCTACTTGATCCTGACTGGATATCTGCTATGCAAGAAGAGCTAAATGAAATTGAAAGAAACAAGATTTGGATGTTCGTTCTTGCACCAAAGAACAAAAGTATAATTAGAACAAAGTGGGTGTATAGAAACAAAATGGATAATAATGGAATTGTAACAAGAAAGAAAGCAAGGTTGGTTGCAAAAGGCTACTCACGGGAAGAAGGAATTGATTATGATGAAACTTTTGCTCCAGTTCCAATACTTAAAGCAGTAAGGATTTTCTTGCATTTGCTGCACACAAAAACTTTAAAGTTTATCAATTGGATATAAAGAGGGCTTTCCTTAATGGTGAGTTAGAAGAAGAAGTTTATTTGCAACAGCCACTTGGCTTTGAAGATCCAGAATTTCCATATTTTGTTTACCAACTTCTAAAGACTCTATATGGACTAAAGCAAGCACCTAGAGCTTTGTATGACACATTGTCAGAATTTTTGCTTAAACATGGATTCACTAGAGGAACAATTGACAAAATTCTATTTTACAAGCAACATGGTGGTGATCTAATCCTAGTTCAAATCTATGTGGATGATATCATTTTTGGTTCTACTAATGAAAAATTATGTCATAGATTCTCAAGACTCATGCAGAGTGAATATGAAATGAGCATGATGGGAGAATTAAGTTACCTTCTTGGACTTCAAGTCAGTCAAAGAATAGATGGAATCTTCATCATCCAAACCAAGTAAGTTAAAGATTTATTGAAGAAGTTTAGAATGGTTGAATTTTTACATGCATCAACACTTATGTATGCAGCTACAAAGTTGGATGAAGATAAGAAAGGAAAAAGTATAGAAATTTCAGGTTATAGAGGAATGATTGGATTTTTGTTGTATTTGACTGCTAGTAGACCAGATATTATATTTGCAACATGTTAGTGTGCAAGATTTAAAGTCAATCCAAAGGAGCCACATTTGATGGCTATGAAGAGAATTTTCAGATACTTGAAGGGAACACCAAACTTGAGATTGTGGTATCCTAAGGGAACTGGATTTGAAGTTGTTGGATACAGAGATGCAGATTTTAATAGATGCAGGGTTGACAAAAAGAGCACTAGTGGAAGCTGTCAATTTCTTGGACAAAGACTTCTATCCTGGTATAATAAGAAATAGCAATCCTTGTCAACTTCCACAGTTGAGGCTGAATACTTAGCTGTTGGAAGTTGTTGTGCTCAACTGCTTTGGATTAAAAATCAGATAATGGACTATGGCCTAGTGTTACTCAAAATTCCAATTATGTGTGACAATACTAGTGCTATATCTATTGTTGTTAATCCTATTAATCATTCTAGAAAAAAAGCACATTGATGTAAGGTACCATCTTATTAGAGAACATGCTGCAAATGGTACTATTAAGCTTTCTTTTGTTCCAACAGAAAAACAATTAGCTGACATTTTCACTAATCCTTTGGATAAAGCAACTTTCACTAGACTTGTTGGTGAAATTGTAATGTTAAATTCTTCATCCTAAAGGCAAGAACCAGCTAATATGTAGCAGCAGATTAATTTCTAGTGAATCAAAATTAATTTGATTTAACTAGAAATTAACTGGAATATGAGTTATAAATATTTCAGAATTCTCTATATATTTATTTTTCAAATTCTAAGAAATTGTCTAAATATTAATTTACATTTTTAATATGTGAACTTAACATAAAACAGAACCAAAAAGAACAAAAGTATATAGAGAACTGAGTTCTCGATAAGTCTAACTGACTTCTCGACAAGTCATTCTGAGACTTCTCGATAGAGGTCTCGATAAGTCTTTTTCTAGACTTCTCGAAGGACTACTCGACAAGCCTCATTATGACTTCTCGATAAGTCTTGTAGAGATCTCGAAATATTTTAATTCATAGAGTTCACTACAAGTATATATTTTAGACTTCTCGATAACTTAGAACCGTAATAATTTAATTTAATAAATTACTCTATTAAACTACTTTTGATATAAAATCATTCTAATTTTATTTTGATTTATTCAAATAAAAATTCGAAATATTCATTCCATTTAGGACAAACTGGTTATTTATTTGACATCTCGATAAGTCACTATCTAGTTCTCGATAAGAGCCAGGAAAGTGACATATCGATATGTATCTATTTTCTCACATGACTTCTCGATAAGCAAATCCTAAACATTTATCTCTACTTCTCGACAAGTCATATAACTTTTTCTATAAATACCCAGACATCTCGACATAACCCCTCTTTACGCTTTCGAGATCTCAAGTGACCTAGCTTTTGCAAATCTTTACCGTTCTCTCTCATTTCGAACTCTTTCTATTTCAAATCTCTTACCCACTCAAATTTAATCACTTCAAATGGCATCAAACACTGTTAAATTTATTATCCCTAAGGATGGAACCAACTACCTAGCTTTCACCGATGCTAACCAAGCTCTAAACATTTTCAAGAGCTTTGTCAAGTTTTTATCTGGAACATACTTTACAGGTGCTTTAACTGCAAATCCTATTATGTACATGGATGTTCTCTATGATTTCTGGAACTCAGCTGTGGTTAGGACAGTTGTGCATGAGAATCAAGCTGCATCCTTGGTGGTAAACTGCTTAATTCAAAGCCAACAAGTTGAATTCAATGAAAATGTTTTCAACAAGGCTTTGGGAATTCCTACTGACAACATGGCGAAGGTGCCTACTCAACAAGTGCTAGCTAAATTCATGGACTTCATCAATTACAATGAAAGGATCAACCTTCCTAGCTTGAATAAAAAGCATCTAAGAAGGGAATGTTCATTCATATTTGATTCCATGGTGAGAGCTGTCACATGCAGGAAGACAGGGTATAACAACATCTCAAGTGTGGTTCAGAAGCTGGTGTTCTCCATGGCTCATAACAGACACATTAATGTGGGGCTCTTGATTCTGGAGGAACTCAGCACAAGGCTCACAATGCCATTGGCCATAAGAGGTAAGGCAATTTTCTTTCCTAGGCTTATTATATCTACTTTAAATCATAAAGTTCAAGACATAAATTTACTTAATGGTATTGATAGAACAAAGATAGGCAAATGTAAATAGGTGTTCAAAATACTATTTGGCTCACTTATTACAAAGAATAAGGTACCTGTAAGTCTAAGAACACTAACTTCATGTTAGAAAAATTCAGGACTTACCCTTCCCTTATACCTTACATGAGGTCTACAGTAAAATCTAGTATAGTTATGGGTCATGTTCTTATGGAAGTACAAACACGGGAACACCAATAGGGACCTCCACAACTAAGACCCTTCCTTCTTTACCATTAGAAGCTAGGAAACCAACCACCTCATCCTCTCAAAAGGGTGAGGTGAGTAAAAAGAAGAGAAAGAATTCACCTTTAATAGTAATAACTGAGAGTGGTGAGGAACAAACAGAACATGAGTCTCACCTGGTCAAAAAACCAAAGAAGACCAAGAAAACTGAGTTGACCACTCAATTGGCCACCTCTGCATCTTCCTAAAAGGATGCAGTTGTAAAAGAGGGATCAAAATAGACTCTAGAGTCATCCTATCAACAAGGTGTCTTTATTGAACAAAGCACTCTCCCTAGTGTATCTTATAAAGAGTCTGCACTACAACTTAAGCAGACTCAAGTTTATGAAAGAAGGAATAATGATGACACACACATTTAGAGCACATCATTTGAAGCTCCCTCATCTATTCAAAGGGAGGTGCCAACAATCAATTCTTAAATCACTAATCTCATTTCTCAAATTTCTTCTACCTATAATGAAACACTTGAATCCACTTCACAAGTGTTGTCAAAATCAAGTGACACAGTTCAAGAGACTGTGCCCACCACCCAGGAACCACATTCAGTTGGAGAGAGGCTATACTCTGGGGTAGTCCTTGATGACACCAATAAAAATACAGGGGTTCCATCAGTTTTTATTGAAGACCCTGTGGTATTACCAACTACACCTTCAAGTGGAAATCAATCTTCACAGATTGAAAGGTTTGAGGGTAGTACTCCTAAGGGGGGGCTATCTAAATCCTCTCCAATTCAATTGGAGGTCCTCATGTAGGGACAACTCCCCTCAAAACCCTAGCTGAAATTTCTTTGTCAATTGAAGCTAGGTTTTCAATTGTCAATGATCCAACCATTTGGGAGAGAAGTCAAGCACATTCAAGTTCTAGTTCTTTAAAAGAAGAAAAAGGGTTTTAGGCCATGGTACATGACAGTAACCTGGTCAAATCCCCTCTAATTGAGATGGAGGTTCCCATTACTAGTGAACAACACACTGCCACAACCACAGTTTCTACTGTGAGTTCAACTGTGATTCCAATCACATGGTTACCTACCACCTCACAATCCTCCACCTCAAACCAAATAGACATCCCTTCTACATCTAACCCTACTCAACAACCTCCTCACTTTATCTCACAATGGCTGCAGGATGCTCAATCTCAGCCAATTACAATGAATGATCTCCTTGTGTACCAACTAGTTGGCCTTGCAAACATTACCCAATAATCACTCACAACTGACATGTCCAATCAGGATTATCAGGCTATCTTGTTGTCACATAAAGAAGCTGTTGAAAAATAGCAACAAAAGATTGTTAACAAAGCTGAGCAGGATGGGAATGTGAATGATTGGCTATCTAAGGATTTCAGTCTAGAAATGGAAGAGGTCTTTGCCAGATTCAGAGAAGAATATATCACTATCCTAGAAAGCAATGCCAAGACTCTCAATCCGTAGGAAGTTTATGATGCTATTACAGAAGTCTATAAGGCAGAACTCAAAGCTTTTCACCTCATTGGTAAAGCATTGGAACAGACACTGAATAGTCATCAAGACAGGATCAGGAGACCGGTGAAAGATAAACTCGATGCCCTTGTGCCAACTCAGGTAGAAACAAAAAACAAGTTCAACAAATTTGTTGAGCAAATGGCCAGGTTTGATTTGACCAGTATGGAGCAAAACATTAAAAATCTAAAGCAATCATTTTTGGCTCTTCATGTAGTTGTCCAAAATTAAATCACAAATAACAATGACACAAGAGTCAAATTGGACCAACTCCACCAAGCCATATATGAACCCTTAACATTATTTATGGAGGGAATCAAGGAATCTATTCAAGCCAATTTTGGTGCTCCTCTCTCTCTCCTCAAGCTCACAATAACAACCAATTTCCACCTTAACAAATCTATAAATCCAGTCTCCATTCTCCAAGCCTCCAATGATTCACTTACAACACGGGTCATAGCTCTCACTTCTTTAATGGAGAATCAAAAAAATGACATAAGGTCCCTAGTAGACTCCCATAAACATCTCCAAATGCAAAATTCTGTATCTTTGGGAGCTATTATGGGAGCCTTGAAGATTCCACTACCTTCATTGCTTGAAGCTGTAAGGCCAGAAATTCCAACTCCTCTACTCTTTTCTGCTACCAAGACTAAGAGGGAGATAGAAGCTAGAATTCAACAATCTAAAGAAGCTAGACTATAATCAAAGGAAGCTGGAAAATCTACATCCCACTCTGGCCAAAGTTCTACTCAAATTAAACTCTCTCAAGATGTTAGTAAAGACAGACTCCACAAAGTTGCAGAAGGACCCTGTCAAGACAAGGAGTTCAGTGAGCCACTAGCTATGCTAAGAGTCTCTCTTCAAAACAACTACATCACTTATAAGAGAGCTTTGGTCAATAACATCAACTTTCTGAGAGTGGTGATTGTAAAAAGTGGAAACTTCCTGGAGAAAAGGATAGTGGCAAATGTCAATGATTGTGGTTTGGACATGTGTCTATAGGCGTCTCTCTCAAATCTTCAATCCATGAGAGCATCTGACATGGATGTCATAAATGACAGAGTTAATCCAGTTATTCCAGAGGACACCCAATTGCTCAATAAACTTAAAAAGACCCAGATAGTTGCTTTTCCTGAAGCAATCTCCATCCAAGAAAGGGGGTTGCCTACATGAGTCCACAAACCAAAAAGTGCAAATACTTCACAATCCCCAAGAACTGTGTTAGGGGTAATCAAAGACTAATCATGACATTGGAAACTGATCTTAAGACAAAGGAGGAGAAGACAGAGGAAGATGAGGAGGTGATCAGGATTTTGGGAAGATTCTTACAGAATGCTAAAACCATGTTGCCAAATACTCAATTCAACACCAACGATGACTTGGATGATGATGAGCAGAGGAATGATGAGAAAAAACCTTCTGGTTTAAATCCTAGTCAATCTAAAAAGGCAACTGGTAGTAAGAATAAGGATGAGAAGAAAAAGGATGATGCAAAGAAGGGTGATGACAACAGAAGAAAGAAAATGGGAGGAGAAGAAGGTTCTAAGAAAGATGTCCTACAATACCAAATCTCACAAACTCAAACCATAAAACCTAGCCAAACACCATCTCAACCAAACCTACCTCTAAAGCCAAAATTCTTATATAAATAAACTGCAAACACCCTACTCAAGATACCAATCAGATCAATCTATGTCACACTAAAGAAAATCACAAAACTACCTTCATTCAAGCCTGCAAACCATAACTCACTTCAAGACTGTTGGAAGAAAACCAAGGAAAATGCAAGCTGGTGTTGAGGTCATCTGGAACTGTTTCAATCAAAATGACTTTCTGCCTCTAAATATGTGCATAAAAAATGATGACTTTTCCAATAATTAGCTGAAGAAATTGTCAAAGTTTGGGTTGTATCTTTAGTAGAAGTTAGAATCTACTATTTGGATGGCTCTTTTATTTTGCTTAGCAGGACAATAATGGAAACTTTTTCAACCACGGAAATGAAGAGAGTGATCAGCTTGATGAAGGACAAGGATACAAGTACTGGAATGTGGAAGGCTGTGATATTCGGAAGGTTGGAGGAGAGGAATAAAAGACATGCAAGATTGAAGGATGAAAAGGAGGAAAGGGATAGAAAGTATTCCAAGGAGATAGAGTTGTTTGAGTAGAGATAAAATGAGCTCAAGGAAAGGGGTTGAGTAGAATATCAAAAGATGGACATTTTCTGAACATACAAGTTGGCAGATTCTCAAGATTCAGAGTTGGTTACCTAAATGGTTACTCATTGGATGATTGGCTCAAGTTTGTAGAAACTCCAAGAGGGACTGAAATAACAGAGGAACTCCAAGTGCTAGTAAATCTAAAGGACTTCAATAGAAAACAACCTGGCTTTGAAAAATTTATTTGATGGATGTAATTATTGAATTTATATAATCATTTAATGTATTAAAGTTGTATTTGTTAATCTGTCAATTTTTATGTAATTGTTTGTAGCTTAAGGTTAGTCTTGTTATAAGGCATGAATTTGTGATAATAAATCTTCTCATAAATTGGGGGAGATTGTTGTGCAAGACTTGCCTGTATAATAACAAGACTAATTCACATTGACAACCCTGAAATTTAGTTCTTTGATAATTAATTTTTTATTTTGTATTATATTGCTTGAGTCTGTAAAAAGGATAGAATATTATATTAGAGTATTTTTATGTAAACAGATTCAAGCTAAGGAATAAACTTTGGAAGAAGATCAAGCTATGATCATGCCTCAGAGAAAAGTGAAGAAGTTTGGAGTTGAATAAAACTGTTTTATGAAAAATGTTCTAAGTCAAGATATCGAGAATTCATATATCAAGTTATATCAAGAAGTCATTCAAAAAGTCTAGAATGACTTAGCGGGAAGTCCAAAATGGCTTATAGAGAAGCCTCGGAGATATCGACAAGTCATTTCTGCATGTAGAGAACTCAGAGATATCGACGAGTCAAATGAAGATTTGAAGAATTGGAGATATTGACAAGTCAAATTCTCATTAGAGATCTCAGAGATATAGACAAGTCAAAATGTATATAGAGATCTTAGAGACCTCGACAAGTCAATTCTACATGTAAAGATCTTAGACAAATCAACAAGTCATTTCCTATGCAAAGATCAAGAGACCTCGACTAGTCAATTATACCTATAGAGAACTCAGAAATCTCGATAAATTATTGTACTTATCGAGATGTCACTTCCCTATAGAACAAACTGGAGATCTGGATATGTCTCTCAAATATAGAATGCAAAAAATTCAAGATTCAAGATTATCAGTCAACAAACGATCTATCAACTAGATTGAAAAGTATACAAAGTACCTAGAGAGAATACAAGATCAAGGGCCAAGATTAACTAGACAAAGGATGGTCACAGACGTGCAAGATTCTACACATATTTTCTAAGCTAGAAATGAAAATAAAAAAAGGTTGCTTTAGAAAAGAGTTTTGTATATTTTTGTATAAATTTTATAAACCTGTGCTGCTAGTGTATAAAGCATGCACTAATCCTTAGTTTAGGTGTAATAAACAGATTCATATTTTCTTGTATTCTCTCAAGGAAGAAGTCGAGTTCTTTTATTTTTAAGAACCCAAAATTTGTAGCAAGACAAACTTAATTAATACAAATTAAGTAAGTTTTGAAATATTATGCTTGTTGTTTTATCTATGCTAACACAATATCTCTGCAATTATAATTACTTTGTTCACATAAAATTCAAACTGTTTAAAAAGGCCAAAAATCCAAACAAACACATTCACCCCCCCCCCCCCGTATTGTACTCAATATCTAACATAAGGTTTAAAGCCTGTCAGAAAATCTATTGAACTTGGTCTTGTTGTCTTGAAATGTGGGCATCAGCTCATCGATCCTATCATTAACCACTTTCTTTACTGCAGCTTGATGCTTGCCCAAAGTGTTTTTCATAGCTCTTCCAATGTGATGAAAGGCCTTCAATTGTGCTTTGTACACCTATATCACAGCATCATATACTTCTGAAGAGTGAGGACCTTAGCATTGCTTCCCAAAATGGTCACATATTCTTCTTTAAACTTTGCTAAGGCCTCCTCCATAGTTATGGTAAAGTCCTTGGAAGGCCATGCCTCCACATTACCATCTGCTTCATCTGCAATTTTCTCCTGTTGTTCTTCAACATCCTCCTTGTAAGAAAGTAATATTGCCTGATAGTCTTGGTTTGACATATATGTAGTGAGGAGTTGTTGGGTAATATTAGTCAGGCCTGCAAGTTGCTTAACCAAAAGATCATTAACAGTTGTTGGTTGGGATTGATAATCTTGCATCCATTGAGCTATGAGGTGTAAAGGTTGAGGGTTGGTTTTTAAGGTAGAAGGTTGGTCAATTATGTTTGAGATGTTTGGGATAGGTGTTTGGTGAGATGAGGTTGAGGTAGAGGGTATGGAGGTAAGAACATTACCTGTGATAGAAGTCACAGTTGGAACCGTGGTTGTGACAGTGTGTTGTTCATCAATAATGGGAACCTCCATTTGAATTGGAGGGGATTTGACCAGGTTACTGTCATGTATCATGGTCTCAAAACCTTGTTCTTCTTACAAAGAACCGGCACTTGTATGTGCTATACTTGCCTCCCCAATAGCTGGATCATTGGCAATTTTACTCCCAACTTCAACTGCCAGTGCAATTTCATCTAGGGTTTTGAGGGGAGTTGTCCCTGCTAGAGGAACCCCCAATTGAATCGTAGAGGATTTAGATAGCTCCCCCAGGAGTACTACCCTCAAACCTTTCAATATGTGAAGATTGTTTGGCACATGAAGGTGCTTGAGTAACTTGCATAGGGTCTTCAGTTAAAACTATTGAAACCCCTGTGTTTGTGTTTGTGTTTGTGTCATCAAGGTCTACCCTAGCATGTAGCCTCTCACCAACTGAATGTTGTGTCTGGGTGGTGAGAAAAGTTTCATGAATTGTGTCACTTGATGTTGGCAAATTTTGAGATGAGGATTCAAGTTTTTCATTGTAGGCAGAAGAAATTTGTGAAATAAGATTTGTGAGATTAGAAATGAGTGTTGGAAACCCCCCCGAGTAAATGAGGGAGTTTCAAGTGATGTGCCCTCTTTGTGTGTGCCAACCAAATTTCTCCTTTCACCAACTTGAGAGTGCTCAAGTTGGGGTGCAGACTCTTTACAAATTGCATTTGGGAGAATGCTTGATTCAATAGAGATACCCTGTTGAGAGGATGCCCCTAGAGTCTGTTTAATTCCCTTTTTTATAATTGCATCCTTTTGGGAAGATGCAGAGGTGGTTTCTTGAGTGGTCAACTCAGCTTTCTAAGACTTCTTTGGTTTTCTGACCAGGTGAGACTCTATTTGTGTTTGTTCCTCACCCTTATCAGAAATCATAGTTAGGGGTGCACTCTTTTTCTTGTTTTTACTCACTCCACCATTTTGAGAAGATAAAGTGGTTGGCTCCCTAGCTTCTAATGGTAGAGAAGAAGTGGTCTTAGTTGTGGAAGGCCCCTGTTGGTTAATCATGTGTTTGTACTTCCACATGTATAGGAGCCCTAATTATACTAGGTATGGCAGTAGAACTCATGTCAGGCATAGGGTAAGGATATGTTCTAAATCTCTCCAACATAAAGTTAGTGAGATTTAGACCTACCTTCACCTTATTCTTTGTAATTAGTGAGCCAAATAAAATTTTGAACACTTATCTACAGTTGCCTATATTAGTTCTTTCAATACCATAAAGTAAATGTATGTCTGCAACTTTATAATTTTAAGTAGATATAATAAACCTAGGAAAGAAAATTTCCTCACCTTTAGTGGCCAAAGGCATTGTGAGCCTTGTGCTGAGTTCTTCTAGGATTAATGCCCCAACATTGAGTGGCTTGTTGTATGCCATAGAGAACACCAACTTCTGTACTACACTGGATATATTCTCATATCCAGTCTTTCTGCAGGTGAATGCCCTCACAATAAAGTCAAAAAGAAATGTCCATTCCCTCCTGAGATTCTTCTTGTTCAAGCTAGAAATGTTGATCTTCTCACTGTATTTATGAAATCCATAAACTCAATTATTTCCCGATGACTTGAAACCTCCACCATGTTGTCTGTAGGGATGCCCAAAGCTTGATTGACATCATTTGCATCAAATTCCTTCTACATTCCCAGAATTGAGCAGTTTACCACCAGGGACAGAGCTTGATTCTCATACACCACAGTGTTGACCACAGCTGAGTTCCAAAACTCATTCTGCACGTCCAGGTACAGAATTGGATTAGTAGTCAATGCTCCTGCAAGATAGGACTCAGATAAAAACTTCACAAAGCTCTTAAGACTGTCCGAAGCTTGGTTAGTATCAGTAAAAGAGAGGTAGTTGGTACCCTCCTTTGGAATAGAAGCTCTAATATTGTTTGCAGTCATTATGAGTGTATGGATTTGAGGGAGTACAAGGTCGTAACATCTTAGTTACCATAACTAGAGTATCCATCAAGTAATTAATGAAGAAGATTTAGTGTTTGGAAAAGCCCATTTTAATTCTCTTGAATTGTTTACCTAATAAAACTCTTAAACTTATTCACCTGCCCAAATGATGAAAGTTGAAAGTAGACCAACATGTACTCTTAGTATTTCATTTAAGGCTGAGTAATTCGGTCAGTTTCGTTCAAGATAAAAGTTAAAAATAAACAAGCATGTATTCTCAGTATTTCATTTAGGGCTGAGTATTCGGTCGATTCAGTCTGGTCTTAGACTGAAAAATTGAATTGTCATTTTTTATTGGATCGAACGGAACCGAAACTGTTTCATGGACCGGGCCGAACCGAAATAATTCGGTTCGATCCAATTTTAAATCAAATGGACTAATTTTTTTAATTTTTTTATTAAAAAATAAATCAAAAATTATAAAAATCTATAACATCATTGAAGTAATAAGATATAAAGAGCTCGAAGAGTGCATAAAAATAATTAAAAATTAAAAATTATGATAATATTTTTAAGATATATGTAAAATGTATATTACATAAAATTATAAAATTTATAATTTGGTTTATTCAATTTTCAGTTCGGACCGAAATAATTTTTAAAAATACGGCACCAAATCGATATTTATTTCTGTCTATTCAGTTCAGATCGAATAGACCAAATTTTTGAAAAAAGCAAGACCGGACTAAACTGTATAATTCGGTTTGATTTTCCAGTTTTGGCTCGCTTTTGCTTACTCCTAATTTCATTTGTGCTCCCTAGGGGTGTATAGATGAACCGCTCAACCACATTAGCTCACAATTGAACCGCGTTTATCCAAGAAACGCGTCGATTGAGAATAAAAAAATTAATAATCGCTTGTTTGCTGTTTGGATGTTGTTCTAAAATTTTTAAATTCGCAACCGCAAACCGTAATATATATAATAAAAAGATATGTTTTATAGTATAAAAACTAATAAATTATACACAATGTTTTAATATATTTAATATTATTGTTATAATTATCGATTCAGCTGTGGTTTTGGTAGTTGCTGTAACAACCCAAATCCAGGGTCAAGATTTGGTGTCACTAGACAATCTTTACATAAAATAAAAGAATATTTAATTAACCCCTTGAATCCGGATCGTTTACAGGTTATGGTATGAAACAAGAATTTAACCTTCTACCATTTATAACAACTACAATACGAGTGTAAATACCTTTACACAAATGCTCTTGTCTCATTCTTCTAACATCTTCGATCTCTCGCAGCGGAGATTTACCTATCTTTTGTTGTCTATCAATAGCTATTCACTTTTATCATTATCTGCTTCTGGGAGAAATAAGAATTTCAAAGCAAGAGTGAGCCAAAAATGCCCAGCAAGTATATAATTTGAGTTTCAAGCATTAATGCCAAAAGAAAATTTTCCGGACAAATTCTTTAAACAATTTTAAACAAGTCTATGTATTTGAGTGAGTTGAGCTACTAAACGTTGGTTGTCCCCAACTTTTAATTATAAATCCAAAAGTGACAAGCGATTCCAAGATTCATCTCCTGAATCAGGGTTTTGTCCGGTTTTTAGAATCATAAAACCTTTCGAGAGAGAATGCCGTTAATGGCGATCAACAACAAATTAGACTGGACACTAATTCACACTTGTACCCTGTTGATCAGTCAGGATACAGTATAGATCTATACCCAACCATATATATCCATTCAGGTACCTAGGCATTATCACCCAAGGGTCCGGTCCATTTCCGGCCCATAGGATCCAGCTCATCACTGGTCCTCACAATAACCATCCAGCCTGTAGAGTGTTTTGATGTCAAATCATTTTGAATTCAAAATATCCCAATTCAGGGTTCACAAATAACCCAAAAGAATGGGTATTTGCTCAAGAGAGCAATCGAATTATAGGAACAAGAATGAAAGGAACATGTATAATAAGAGTAATTGCAGCGAAATATAAAACAGTTAACTATTCTGAACTTAGAATAGGAACGAAGAAATATTTGTAGTATTTTAAAAGAAAAATCAGGAATACTTGTCTCTATAAGCTTTACCCACTATTATCGGTCGACTTTTGGATTGTCGTGAGCGTTTGGCTTCATTGTCAAACCACTATCTTATTCTGGATACAACCCTATCCTTCGTGTCCTTCGATTGGCATCTTGTTGAGTCTGATAGCTAATCACTAGATTATTCCTAGTCCAACGTCACGTCTCGGATCTTCCGAATAGGACCTACAGGGTTGAAATACCCTAATTCAGATAATCGTTTCGCTTAACATAACACCACTATCATATTCTACCCTTACGATTTCATAACCCAACTCATATTTATATGTATTACTAAAATACACATAGCAATTATGGTTCACCTCTTCAAAACTTGGTTCGGTGTTTATTTTCAGAAAATACGCATGTTTGTTGTTTTGAAAATAGGGTAATCAATTATTCACAAAATATCTTGTCACGTCACGTAAGTAGGTTTCGTAAAATTTAATTATATATTCTCGTTCGATGTCTCCGATAATTACAGGTTACATTCCCGTATTTTCGGAATTAATTTTCCCGAAAATCGGGCAGCGTTTCCTTTATTTATCGGCCTACCCGTCGAATCAATTCGACGTCAACAATTCAACAATTAATTCAATTCACAACCAACAATCCCTACATTCAAGAATCTCAACCATCAACACAAATTAAATTATTTATTCTTATTATTCGTATTTTTTATGTTTTTATTCATAGGATTCAGAACCGCGTCATCACAATCCACCGTCGGCTCGCCAAGGCTCATCGTCGATGGCGGTAAAATTCGCGGGTTCCCGTTTATAACGGATGTCCGACACGAATTTTACTGATTAATTGTTATAATCCCGCACGAACTTATTTAAATCACGAAACGTTAATCAATTAAATCCTGCAGAAAATAAAATAAATACATTAATAAATATCCCCAAGTTACAACTGGAAAAACAGAACAACCGGAATTAGGCAACCGAGAACACAACAGCGAAACCACAACCAGGCACGCTCCGCCACACCTCTCGGGAAACCCGAGAGGCGGCAACACATAACAGTCAAACACACACATACACATATACGCGCAAGGATATGTAGATATGTATATGCCTGGATAAAAAACTGAACGGAACAGTCACGACACCGGAGCAACGCCGGAAGAAAACAGGCGGCGGCTTAATACCGGAGAACAGAGGTGACAAGAAAGAGAAAGGAAACAGGGAACATAACAGAGAGGGAAATTGACCGAGAGAGAGAAGCCGAATTTCGATCAGGAGAGGAGGGAGAGAATCGACGAGAGAGGAGAGCGAGAGAATTTGGGAGAGAAAATGGGGGCGCGTGGGAGAAAACAGGAGGGGGGTATTGGATTGTTATTTATTTTTATTTTATCCATCTATCCATTAGTGGTACCATCGATTCGTGCCGTATTTCATGACTTAATCATATAATTTTACGAACAACAACAACCCCAGAAAATTTAAATTAATTTTACAATTTCCCAAAATAATAGTGATAATACAATAAATCTAAATAATACTGATAAAACAAAATTTCCAAAATTTTCAAATCATTTTCGGAGCGCGTATTAAACCCACATTTTACAATTTAACGAGCAAAAATTCGGTTAAATAAAAAAATCAGAAAATTCCCGAAATTATTTTAAAATTCTCAAAATAATCTAAACTTGATAAAATAAGATTTTCGTGATTTTTGAAACATTCTGGAATTAAATACTGATTTTACAATTAAACGCAATCAAAAAATGATTTTAAGATAAATAATCAATAATATAATGATTTCTAAATTTTATAAACTCCTAAAAATAATAAAAAATAATAAATAAAATTATAAAACAACAAAATAATTTTAGAAACAATTTTATCATTTATAAGAATAAATATTCAATAAAATTATTTTAAAAATGAATTAAATTAATATAGCTCGATAATTAATTATAAAATTAATCTTCGCATCCGACAATTCACAAACAATTAATAATACAGCAAAACATAGTTGAGGGAACCATCACATATTTTATTTATTTAATAATTCAGTAATTACATTTATATATCAAATCCGAAAGTAGGTTACTTAGCCGCTAAGTAACTAAAAAGACGATATGATTTTAATACCAGAATTGGATAATTATCAAAACAAAGCTTCCTATAAAACACTTTATACGAAAATAAAATAATAATATCTCACTTTTTGAGAGTACGGATTTTTATCGATCTATAAAATGATTAGCGTATCGAAAATTTCACGTCAGGTCTCGTACAGGTCAAACTGTACCCCAGATCGATAAAGTCAAAACACGGAAAGTGTTCAAAATTATTAGATTAGGTTAGAAAGGAGTTTTCGGAAGAGTTTCGGGTTGTAAAAATGCAAAAACGGTTAAAGTGGGACGATTCCTGATTCTAAAAAGGAATTTTATAATTATGAAAGAATAATCATTATTAATTCTATAAATTCTTATAAATTCACATAACAATCCAAAAATTCCCAGAAAATACCAAAATTATCTATATTTTATTCTGGATAATTAAAGATTAAAATATCTAAATTTTATCAGAAATAAACATCCAAATATTAATATCAATTATCAAATAATTCACCAAAATTCACTTAAAATCACATAATAATTATTTATTGTTAAAAATAATTACATAATATTTCTCAGACGTTACATCCTTCTCCCCTTAAAAGGATTCTGTCCTCAGAATCATGCTAAGGAACAGACCATGATAATTTCCAAGTATCTCTCTTATAATTTCTCAGGTTTCATCACTTTAATCACAACTCTAAAGTCTTTAGCCAATATCAACATCTATAAGTTTCTCATGCAACCTAATTTAAATCTCCATTACTTTTCCTGGTTTTACACACATGAACGTCTTATGAACTTGTTAAACCTGTGACAACAAGACCAACTCATTCACAATCGTTCTATCTATCTCATTGTTTTAAAGAACTAACTTAATTTACACTAACCTTCTTTTCTGTCTAATTCTAATAGTTCGTGTTCATGAACTTTCTATTTTCACTGATTGTTCTACTTTACTTTTCATGCCTCCTTCTATTCGGTTAGTCTGGCCTATGATTATTTTCTAATCATATCCGAGAATCTTCAATCGATCTCTCGTACTTTTCATCCGCATGTGCCCGATATACTGAGATCATGGTGTCTGACTTGTCGAAATGTTCTAATTCTATTTAAAACTAAAAATTAAAGGAAAATCTCGGAAACTGGATTTAACTCACCACTTTGTAGCAAACCTCGATTTCTTTTTAATCACTATCAAATATATCCGTCGAGCGAAAATCTTTTACTATCTATCTGAAAGAAAATGTATTAATTTGGAATGGGATGGATCATAACTTTATTCAAACCCAAATTCCTGGTAATAATACTCATTTTGTTGTCATATCAAATTAGATATTAATATGAACTTTGATGCTCACAGCATTTCATACTGGAGTCAACATCAATCATCTATATTAGTACCACCTTTGATATCTAACAACAAAGTAAGTATCATCATAAACCAGAAACTGAATCAAAACATGTTCTTCAATTTCTAACTTTTCCAATTCCTTTATCCACTTTCCAGCAATCTCAGTGATATTCACTCTTTCTTTTCTACTCTAGACATATGTCTCTAAATGGATCTTGCTTGATGGGTAATTAACCATACTTCCGTAGCTCATAATCCATTATGACCAGAGTTCACACCTTTGAAGCTTAGAACGCAGTTGCTAGTTTTCAACCCTCCGCAGGCATATCTTCAGACATTCAACTTGGTCTTTCTTAGTCCTTGAATGGGCGAGGATGTTATCAACAAATACAATTACACTATTCAAATACTCCTGATACATTATGTTCATTCAATCATCAGACCTACAACTTCTGATAATTGGTGCGTAACCTTATACCTCCATTCTCTTTTTCCCATGACCTCTTTTGTACATAGCATGAAACACTTTTTTTTATTTCATTATTCTCTCATTCCACACTCCTGAAGTTTCCTTCACTCATTATTTCATCCCTACTGGGTCATACGATACAGGGCTTTTGACATCAGCTCGACTTTGTGTAGTAACTGACGAGAAATTCTTACTTCATTCCCCGAGGTAACCTTGGTAAACCATTCGTTCAAACCTTTGGGACTTCACTTTAGTTCTAAATAATTCCATCTTGAGATTCATTGTAATGCACTTCTCCAATAGTTCGCCATTAGTACCTTTGTTTAATCTTTCCTGTTTACACGCATTCTTGGAATGAATTCATATCTCCAATTATCAGCGGTTCACCTCATTCTCCTATTAGTTCTAACACAACTGACGTTCGCGACTTGCTTATATCCTGGATCATTTTATAAAATTTCTTTATCATCCTAAAGACTCCATTTTCCTTTCTTAATTAGTTCTCCATTCTCAGTATTTATTATTTCTTTGAAATATAAGGGATCTCTTTTTATTGACGATATTAATCTGTTCATTATTAGACAAGCCATTTCCGGAGTTTACACTGGAATGAAGGCTTTTATTTATAATATTTAAATTCTTACTAACAAAATTATTAAAATTCATCGGTAGCTATTTTCTTAGCTTCACTTAAGTCATCATTCATTGCATCTTTGGCTTTCCCCAATTGATCAATATTTCTTTTCCCTGAGTTCATATGTGGACTTCGTTAGTCTCTATCTTACATCAAATACTTGGATTTACGAGTTTCCCAATATTTCACAGCATTTTCCATGAAATCGCAATTCGACATGGATGTACATTCGCATCCTTCCTGGAGTACTATTACCGATGGTGACATTCCTTTGCTTTATTTTGGATCTTCAGTTTTTGCAAATATTCTCTCCATGACTTTACAGTAGCTTCCATTAAATTATCATTCGATATGGGTATACATCCAAGCTCTTCCTGGAATGCTATTACAGATGATATAATTTCTTTGCTTTATCTTGAACTTTCAGTTCTTGAAAATATTCTTCTTACTCGCATGTACCAATAACTTTTTGTTCCTCTTGTTTATCGAAAAGGGCGTATTCCTCTAGATAAAATCTCGCACAGGCTTGCGGTAATATCATGCTACTCTTACTAAATTCCCAATTTCTGCTAATATCATTACTTCCTCTAAATTGCTAATCGCTTTGATTTCGGACTGAAAATCATGTCAGAGTTTGACTTAATCTAATTGGAATCGATCTCCATTTAATTAACCATTAGTTGGTGAAATTGATCAATTAATTCTTTTAATTAACCACTCAAACCAAGTGCTGACTAGCTAACTGGAATCAAAGACCAATTATATAAAGCCGGTTTGATCATAACATTCTTTCTTAAGGTCCGAGATCGCAATCATTTGGAGTACTGATGAAAACGATAATATACTCCTTTATCCTTAAATGTAGGGTGATTTCTGAAAATTTGGGCAGCACTTCCCCTATATCATTGAATACCAGTTGGACTCAAGCCGACACCATCAATCAATCAAAGCATCCACAATCATACCCATCCACTTTCATCAACCATTTTCATCAATTCAACGTATCAGAATACACCACGCTGATCATCAGACGTACTATTAATATAACATATGTCTTTTAATTGGGATAGGGTCTTAAACCAACAATGATTAATATAACCATACCTTTTTTAGTTCTTTCAGAATATTACAAAATGCTATTAGTGAATTTAAAATTTCTCTCATTGTTTTTCAAAAAAATTTATTCCGCGAGTATTTTAACTTATTTCTTGTCATTACTAATTGTGTACAATTATTGTACCACATTCTTCAACTAATCACATTAATTTTTTGTTGTTGATGATACACACTTAATCTCATTAACTAACCTGTTTATCTTTTGATAATCACGCATGGTCTCCATTATCATCGTCACCATCTGGTGGAAACTCAATCGTTAGATCATTATTTCGTAAAAGATTTCGCAGTCGAATCGCCATTCCTTCATCTCCACTTATGTTCCCGTATCGAACTTTCGTTACTGGTCCGCTTATGGGTATTAAATCCACCATAACTTATTTACTCAAGTTAGGGAACTTCACAATTTCTTGAAGAACACATTTGAAATTCGATTACATTTAAGATTTCTTCTATCTTGAATCTTCGCGACAAATATCTTCCCGTGACGAAGGGATGCTTCATGTATTAACCGCCTGTCTTAGTCATTGTTCAGAATTCCCTTGATCTTCGATTGTCGTCCCGACATTCGTTCGCTTTGTCTGATGCATACCACCTTATTTCCTTATTTTATAACTAATTTATTTGTTACAGGTTGCTAACCATTCATTTCACGTCAAAATCCTCTGATTTGAAGTGCATCGTGTTAACATAATCTACCGTACAGATGAGATCCCCGTAGCAAGAACAATATCCTGATTTGATGTCTTTTTCATGTCCACATTGTCGGTGTATCCATTCTTTCTTGCTCGCAAATGTCCACCATTTATCGGTTTGCAATCATATCCTCTTTCGACACGTAATTGTACCTGTTACACGGGACTATTCCATTTCTTGTGTAATCGTCAAAGAACAGACTCCATGCAAGAGAAGAGTTGGTGAATAGGATTTTAATTGAAAAACTGAATAAGGAATAAGGATACAACAACTGCTTGGGAGGAGCTGTAAGTCAATAAATTGAAGGAAAAAGAATGAGTGAGGATTTGGATATGAATGAGACAACCATATTCGTACTCAAGATGGGCAGCCTTTCATACTATAAGACATACATCACATGATTAGGTGGCGTCCCACCCGACTCTTTGTCATTTCAACAAAGCGTCATACCACAATATTGTTTGTCTCACTCAGAAATCAATAATTTGAGAAGAGAAACGATTCAAAAGGAATACAATAAATTTTCTTTTATTTCCGCCTCATATGATTTATCAACAGAAGAAGCTCATACGTATTCAAGAATCAAGAAAAACATATACTATCATATTAGAAGAAAGAATGTCAATGTTGATCACCTTCCACGCTTCGCCTACATCTGCCTTCAGGATCGTTCGAATACAGGTTCACAATTCAAGTCACGTCATTGCTTCAAAATGCTGTCTGGAAATGCCTTCACATCAAATATTTCTAATGATTCAACCATAAGCGCGCCCTTACGAAATTTATAATTATTACTTCCGATTTCATCGCTGTCGCGTAGAATAAAAATCTATCCCGCAACGTCTCAACTTCTTCAATAGGAATATTATTATTCTCCAATCATCTGGAAGATTCCTCCATTTCTTTCCATCATCCTCTGTCCGTTCAAATTACGAGTCTGATTAGATTTTAATAATCTTATGAATTGGGTAATTAATGTTTTAATATGTTAATTCAGTTATTTATATTGTTAAATAAAATTTTATGTTCGTCTTTCACGGAAAACTTTTAAACTTTCTCCCTGCTGGTGGGTCTACCTGGTTCTTCGAAATAACGATGTTGAGTCGAGATCCATTATCCTTTTAGGTCATTTCCTATTTATAATAACAAGAACTTAAGTAGTAACTCGACACCCAAATTTTAAAACTCATTTTATGCAAAAGATCTTCTAAAAGTTTATTAAGGAAATCTTTTTCGAAAATCTCATTTTAAAATTTTGAAAATCAAATGTTTGGTCTTCATTACTACAAAAGTCACTTGTTATTCTTATGATCCATTAATGAGATATCTAATTAAAAAAATGCCCATATAAAGGTCTCTCCATTGTGGTACCTCTTCTACTTTTCCTTGGATTCTACTCGCACTCATTAGTCGATGAGACTTCATTTACAGTTGTATACCATTTTATTCCTAACTCGAACCCAATGTTGACGCCTGCCATTGCCTTTCATATTTTTGTCATCGTCCTTGACGTTATGCTTACAACCACACATGCAATTTGACGTTAGGTCTATAGATAGGGTCGCATCTTCTTGCTAGTCTTACCTATACCTAGTAAGGTAGATATCATTTGTTGTGCGGTTCCCGATAAGTGATAAGAATCTTCTCGCAACGGTGGTGCCTTCGAAACACGCAACGTTGGTTCTTCCTCAGCTTCCATCAACTGGTTGCCTCCGGCGTGGAAATCGTCCTAATATCTAAGTTAAATTGTACTAATACTCACCTAGCCTCCTTTACACAAGTCCTCACCAGAATCAATCGCATTTTCTTCAAAACCACATGAAAAGCAGGGTATCACACCCAGTCTCCGTCGATTCCTCATTATTGTGGGATCAATATACTTATAACGTTGCGATATTTGCCTTACACTTCCATATCGGACCTGCTAACTCTAATTCACTCAACTCGAACTTAACATGAGTATGCCTAGGGTCTTTCCTACCTGAGAGGGCCTATTATTCCTATCTTACGCTCACCTATTCTTATTTCAGTGACCAATAACCTGTAGCTCTGATACCAACTTGTAACAACCCAAATCCGGGGTCAAGATTTGGTGTCACTAGACAATCTTCACATAAAATAAAATAATATTTAATTAACCCCTTGAATCTGGATCGTTTACAGGTTATGGTATGAAATAAGAATTTAACCTTCTACCATTTACAACAACTACAATACACGTGTAAATACCTTTACACAAATGTTCTTGTCTTATTCTTCTAACATCATCAATCTCTCGCAGCGTAGATTTACCAATCTTCTGCTGTCTATCAAAAGCTATTCACTTTTATCATTATCTGCTTCTGGGAGAAATAAGAATTTCAAGGCAAGAGTGAGCCAAAAATGCCCAGCAAGTATATAATTTGAGTTTCGAGCATTAATACCAAAAGAAAATTTTCCGGAAAAAATCTTTAAACAATTTTAAACAAGTCTATTTATTTGAGTGAGTTGAGCGACTAAACGTTGGCCGTCCTCAGCTTTTAATTATAAATCCAAAAGTGACAAGTGATTCCCAGATTCATCTCCTGAATCAGGGTTTTGTCCGGTTTTTGGAATCATAAAACCTATCGAGAGAGAATTCCATTAATTGCGATCAATAATAAATCAGACTGGACGCTAATTCACACTTATACCCTGCTGATTAGTCAGGATACAGTGTAGATCTATACCCAACCGTATAGATCCATTCAGGTACCTAGGCATTATCATCCAAGGGTCCGGTCCATTTCCGACCCATTGGATCCAGCTCATCACTGGTCCTCACAATAACCATCCAGCCCGTAGAGTGTTTTGATGTCAAATCATTTTGAATTCAAAACATTCCATTTCAGGGTTCGCAAATAACCCGAAAGAATGGGTATTTGCTCAAGAGAGCAATCGAATTATAGGAACAAGAATGAAAGGAACATGCATAATAAGAGTAATTGCAGCGAAATATAAAATAGTTAACTATTCTAAACTTAGAATAGGAACGAAGAAATATTTGCAGTATTTTAAAAGAAAAATCAGGAATACTTGCCTCGATAAGCATTACCCACTATTATCGGCCAACTTTTGGATTGCCTTGAGCGTTTGGCTTCATTGTCAAACCACTATCCTACTCTTGATACAACCCTATCCTTCGTGTCCTTCGATTGGAATCTTGTTGAGTCTGATAGATAATCACTAGATTATTCCTAGTCCAACGTCACGTCTCGGGTCTTCCGACTGGGACCTACAGGGTTGAAATACCCTAATTCAGGTAATCATTTCGCTTAACATAACACCAATATCATATTATACCCTTACGATTTCATAACCCAACTCATATTTATATGTATTACTGAAATACACATAGCAATTATGGTTCACATCTTCAAAACTTGGTTCGGTGTTTATTTTCGGAAAATACGCATATTTGTTGTTTTGAAAATAGGGTAATCAATTATTCACAAAATATCTTGTCACGTCACATAAGTAGGTTTTGTAAAATTTAATTATATATTCTCGTTCGATGTCTCCAATAATTACAGGTTACGTTCCCGTATTTTTGAAATTAATTTTCCCGAAAATCGGGCAGCGTTTCCTTTATTTATCGGCCGACCCGTCGAATCAATTCGACGTCAACAATTCAACAATTAATTCAATTCACAACCAACAATCCCTACATTCAAGAATCTCAACCATCGATACAAATTCAATTATTTATTATTATTATTCGTACATTTTATGTTTTTATTCATAGGACTCAGAACTGCATCATCACAGTCCACCGTCGGCTCACCAAGGCTCATCGCCGACGACGGTAAAATTCGCGGGTTCCCGTTTATAACGGATGTCCGACACAAATTTTACCGATTAATTGTTATAATCCCCCACGAACTTATTTAAAACACGAAACGTTAATCAATTAAATCCTGCAGAAAATAAAATAAATACATTAATAAATATCCCCAAGTTACAACCGGAAAAACAGAACAACCGGAATCAGGCAACCGAGAACACAACAGCGAAACCACAAACAGACACGGCACCGGAGCAACACCGGAAGAAAACAGGTGGCGGAGGCTTAATACCGGAGAACAGAGATGACAAGAACGAGAAAGGAAACAGGGAACATAACAGAGAGGGAAATCGACCGAGAGAGAGAAGCCGGAGGTCGATCAGGAGAGGAGGTAGAGAATCGACGAGAGAGGAGAGCGAGCGAATTTGGGGGAGAAAATGGGGGCGCGTGGGAGAAAATAGGAGGGGGGTATTGGGTTGTTATTTATGTTTATTTTATCCGACTATCCATTGGGGGTACCATCGATTCGTGCCGTATTTCGCGACTTAATGATATAATTTTACGAACAACAACCCAATATAATTTAAATTAATTTTACAATTTCCCAAAAAATTAGTGGTAATACAATAAATTTAAATAATACTGATAAAATAAAGTTTCCAAAATTTTCAAATCATTTTCGGAGCGCGTATCAAACCGATATTTTAAAATTTAACGAGCAAAAATTCGGTTAAATAAAAAAATCAGAAAATTCCCGAAATTACTTTAAAATTCTCGAAATAATCTAAACTTGATAAAATAAGATTTTCGTGATTTTTGAAACATTCTGGAATTAAATACTGATTTTACAATCAAACGCAATCAGAAAATCATTTTAAGATAAATAATTAATAATATATTGATTTCTAAATTTTATAAACTCCTAAAAATAATAAAAAATAATAAATAAAATTATAAAACAACATAAAAAATTTAGAAACACTTTATACGAAAATAAGATAATAATATCTCGCTTTCTGAGAAAACGGATTTTTATCGATCTATAAAATGATTAGCGTATCGAAAATTTCACGTCGGGTCTCGTACAGGTCAAACCGTACCCAGGATCGAAAAATTCAAAACACGGAAAGTGTTCAGAATTATCAGATTAGGTTAGAAGGAGTTTTTGGAAGAGTTTCGGGTTGTAAAAACACAAAAATGGTTGAAGTGGGACGATTCCTGATTCTAAAAAGAAATTTTATAATTCACCAAAATTCACTTAAAATCACATAATAATTATTTATTGATAAAAATAATTACATAATATTTCTCAGACGTTACAGTTGCGTTTCCATGAAAATTTTTAGTGACTAATGGTACCAGTACAGTTTGCATGTTCCTCTTGCACTAAACACATTTCGGCTTGTTTCATTAGGACATGTTTTATATTTTTTAACATTCGTCACCAATCAATTTGTACTTCAGAGGAATACAATAAAATCTATAAATATAATTGATGGTTTATAAAATAGTTAAATTAGCGGTAAACTTAAAATTTTAATTTTTTTTGGTTTAATTCTTCATCTTTTATTTGAAGTGGTTAAACCTCAAATCAAACTGAATTAACCGCAAATTCGTAACCACAACTGCCTCTTTGCTAGTAGTTCGACTTTTACCCCAAAATCGACCTGACCCGAACCGCTCACACCCCTATTGCTCCCAATGCCCTTCGCTCCTAACCTTCATTTATTTTCAATTCACCATACTAATTTTTTTTAATTTGTCTTTTAATTTTTTTGTTTAGACATTAAAATTAATATAAATATATAATATTATTATTATTAAACATATTTTTAACTTATAAGTTATCATTTACTCAACACATCATCAACTTATAAATGAAATTACAGAAGCGCCTAAATAACTTATAAGAAATAATAGAGTTGTATATTCTTAGGTTGAATGTTAGGCCCGACACTAACACGACCCGGAAATTTTTTGACCCGCAAAACCTTGACACTAACCAGAACCGTTTATTAAACGGGTCACCCAACCCGACCCGTTAATCCATTTATTCAACAAATACTTTATCTACTAATAATATAAATATTCATATTATTTAGTAAATATAAGTGAATATTATATTTATCAAACCGTTACACTTGATTACTTATTTAGTATTGTAACATTAAGAACTAATACAATTTTAAGTTTAAAATACTATTTTTATGCAACAAATCCAATCATTACATACTATTAATTTAACTTCATGTATATATTCCACTCAAAACATTATAAAGTAATCCAAAAATAATTGACCCTTTGTATGTTTTATGACTAAATGATCAAAGATGTTTTTGTGTATGTGAGTGTGTGTGTGTGTGTATATATATATATATTAAATAATATTGAACGACCTATTTCAAAGTTTTTGACAATTCTACCGGAAGGGGGCTCTTTTTCTTTCTATAATTATACGACATATATTATCTCTACATCGCATGGCAAGAATTGAAATAACGGATTTGGGGGTTACAGTGTTGTCATACAATTGGATTAATCCATCCATGCCTTAATATAAATTTATATCCCACGCCGTCGCACCTCACTATTTCATGTGCCTTGCTATTTTTCTCAAGGAGTGGGAAATTTATCATTCTTTTTACTTGATCTTATAACTTGTTCTTGATTTGGCAACCTCTCTGATAAACATAAAGTTTACATACATTATATTTATATCTCTTCCGCTTATTGTTCGGCGGAAATACAAAGCCGCTAACGCCAATACTTTGGAATATAACCCCATCATAGTATTTTTATTATGTCCACAATACATCGGAACACATACGATTCAATTATGTGTGCAAGTCCGATTATTCATGGGAAGATTTTTATGCGTTGAAGAGGAACTTAGACACCATTATTGAGAAATTTTTATTGAGTCGCTTTTGGACAACAATGACCAATATTTGTGCACATCTCTCGTGCACTTGGACCAGATAGAAAGAAGATGGTTCAAGGAATAAATATAACTCATGTTGATTATGGGTACTTATACGAGCAATACACGGAAAACAAGCAGGCATTTATCATTTGTAACAAACATCATGGACCGGACAAAGAAATCCAAAGCAATCAGATTCCACGTATAACTTGTGGGAAATTGTTGTGCATAACTAATGTTTTAAAGAATGTTGATTTCAGGGCAAAGTTAAGTCTCGTGTGAATAAAAACATGGGCAAAGGTACTCTCTTATTTACTTTACAAATTTTATGATCAAATTTATATTAGTTAAGTTTTACGTATTTTTATGTATCGTTGTATATGATCAAATACATTCACTGAAAGGCAAGTCTCGTGTAAATGAAACCACGGGCTAAGGTATTATCTTGAAACTCTCATAAACACTATTTAATATATTTTGCACTAAGCCGAGGGTCTTCATGAAAATAATCTTCCTACTTCCAGGATAAGGGCTGGGCTGCGTACATCTTACCATCCCCAGACCCGGTTTTAAGCGGGTTATACTGGGTACATTTAGTTTTATTTGGTTATATATATAGTAAATAATTTTTTAAAATATAATTTTATAGGTTATGCGGGTCGGGTACGGCTAAATGGGTCGACTCGTAACCGGTCCTTCTTACTCGGGCCAATTTCAGGTTCGCCCCGCTTTTGACCCGTCTTGTATAATAGAAACCCTATCATGTAAAATTCATTTCGGGTAGTTTCCAATCTTGACAGGCCTGAGCAATAATTTAAATATCACTTATGTGACACTTTTCCATTTTAAGTCATAATTTACATTTATTAAGAAATCTCAAATAGGCTCATAGTTGGAAAGCTAAGTTTATTTAATGTGTATATATATATAGACTTAGTCTTCCTTATAATAATAAAACAACGTCACATATAAAAAAGTGGCAATTATATAAAATATATGTATGCACAGTCCACAATGACCATCTATAGTGGTCACTATCTTTTTCTCCCTAACCATTCTATATTTAAAGATTACAAAGAAAGTGTTATGGATAAAAAACTAAGGTATTATTTGTTGTATTTATTACCAAGATTCGGGAGCTCAAGGCCTTTAATGGCTGCTCTCGTATTTCGTAGCTTAATTCTGCCTTTACGAGATGCCTACGTATCTCTGTGAATTAGAGAATCAAGCCAAAAAATGTAGTTCTGATTGGTGGGGGTGAGACCCCTTATATAGATGTTGGGAGTCCTTGAATTAGACTTGGTATAGGAGACTTGGTGGGCAAGTCTCATAATTAGAATTGACTTTGGAGTCCTAGATAGTAGGAAACTGATTCCTTATCCTTTTAGGTCCCCTTGAGGCTAATCTATAAGGATTTATATCCTTATCGGGACTCTTCTCAATAGCTGATTTTCCCCTTATTAATTAATTATGAAATTAATTAATAATTAGGGTTTTTGGGCCTTCTTTATTTCATCAGGCCTGATCTGGTCCATCAGGCTTAACCTTTCTGGTCTGAGTATCATATATCTTTTTATTGGGCCTACCAGCCCACACCTTGCAGTAAATAAATTATACTATCATAATTTATTTATCCCTATCATTTGCCCCCCCAACTTTTGGGAAACATTGATTAGGTTTCGCAGAAGTTAAGTCTGTTTATTCCCTTACAGGGTTTCATTTTCGCGTAAAGTGTGGAGCGACCTACACATTTACAATGAATTTTCCTTTTATTCAGGAATTATCTTAATTTCCAGGAATTTTTCCCTTATTCCCAGGATTTTTCCCTAATTTCCTGGGATTTGTCCTTAATTTTCCGGGATTTATCCTTAATTTCTGGATTTTTCCTAATTTTCTGGGATTTGTCCTTAATTTCTGGATTTTTCCCTAATTTTATGGGATTTTTCCTTTATTTCTGGATTTTTCCTAATTTTCTGGGATTTTTCCTTTAATTTCTGAATTTTTCAGATTTCCAGCCCTTTTTCGACCAGGATCCTAATCGAAATTTTGACCTGGATCCTAGTCGAAATAGGGGTCAGCCTTGCCATCCTGGTCGATGGAATTCGACTAGGATCCACGACCTGGAATTCGACCAGGATCCTAGTCGAAATTTCGACCTGGATCTAGGTTCCAGGATCCTAGTCAAAATTTCGACCTGGATCTAGGTTGAAAATTTCCCCACCTTTTTTAGCTTCTAGTCATGAGCCTATCGACAAGGATTTCGACCAGGATTCTAGTCGATATTTCGACCTGAATCCTGTTCGAAAATTCTTTGGTTTTCTTGCTTCCTGGTCGAAGGATTTCGACTAGGATCCACGACCTGAAATTCGATCAGGATCCTAGTCGAACTTCGACCTGGGTTTTTAATCCTCATTCCTGAAAGATGCTTGGCTAATTCGACCTCATTCCTGGTCGAGGTTTCGACCTCAATTCAGTCCTATTTTTTCCGTTGTTTTTGTGTACCTAGTTAAAAAATTTCGGGCAGGATTCGCGACCTGGAATTCGACCTGAATCCTGGTCTCTTTTATCCGTTATTTTCGGGTGCCTGCTCGAAAGTTTTCGGGCAGGATCCACGACCTGGAATTCGACTTGAATCTTGGTCTTTCACTAGCCTTTTTTTATTTGCCTTTAATTTAAGGTATTGTATTTTCCAAATCCTAATTGGATTTGGGCCTGGCCTTCTTTATTGGGCCTCTTTTATTGGGCTTTACAAAAACTTACTGGGCCTCCTTTATTGGGCTTCTCCAAAACTTACTGGGCCTCCTTTATTGGGCTTCTCCAAAACTTACTGGGCCTCCTTTATTGGGCTTCTCCAAAACTTACTGGGCCTCCTTTATTGGGCTTCTCCAAAACTTACTGGGCCTCCTTTATTGGGCTTAATATTGATCCGTTTAGAATCCTCTAGAATCCTTGGAATATTCTGGAATGTTCCTTTTTCTGGGCTTTTTCCATGGGCCTTTGTCCTTAATGGGCTTTCGTCCCTTCAACTTCCTTTTCCTCTTATATAAAGAATTGAGGAGAGGCTAGTACTTCTTATCTTCTCATTTCTAAGTTCTCTTCTTTCTCCTCCTGCTAAGATTCTCAGAGCAATAACAGCAAGTCGGAGCTCAAAGCCTTTTTTTGGAGCGCTTTTACAGGTAAAATCCCTCCCTTTTCTTTTCGTGTCTATTTTATTGGGTGCCCTTCTTAAGATATCCTGTATGTGTCCTTCTTGCATATGGCGGACAAGAAAATGACCCGCTTGGCCAAGATGAACGTGGCTAGAAAGTCCAACGAGTTCCCTATCCGATCGAGGTACACTTCTTTAATCGATATGATCAACACTCGAGGGGACGAGTACCCGACTGATGCGCATCTGGACGCGCACGATCATATCAGTGCCTTACGAGACCCCAAGGAGCTGGAAAAGTTGAGCAGCTGCTTCAGAATCAAGGAACCTTTTAAGTTGGTTCTTGTAGGTCCGGCCGACAGGGCCTGTCAGTGGAAGAAGGACGCGCTATGCGTCTATAGGGATACTCTAAGGGCAGGTATCAGACTCCCTGTTCATCCATTCATTCCTTTGCTACTGGCTGATGTGGGCATCAGCCCTTGCCAACTTCCCCCTAATTCTTGGAGGGTGATTCTGTGCTATCTGTCGCAATGCGCCAAACACAATGTCCCCACATCTGTTGCTGTCTTCAGAAAGATTTTTCAGTTCAAGAATAGCCCTGATAAAAGTCCGGGTTGGGTTTCTATAAATCAGCGCCCCACTATCCCCCATATCGTGAATGGGAAGTCCATCCCTGACAACAACTTGGGGTGGAAGAAAGATTTCTTGTTCATTGTTTGGGAAGCTGGAGATTGGGGCTCCCTGTTTCGATCATCCTTTGGGCTGGCCGTGGACGGGAGCCCAAATGATATAACTTTATCTGAGGAGGAGGCTAGAGCTTTCAACCTCCTTACACAAGATAACGGTACTTCCCATTCTTGGGATCTTATTTGGGAGACCGTCTTGGTAGAACGCGGCCTCTCGCCCGTTCATAAGAAAAGTAAGTTCCCTTTCTTACCTCCTTTATTTCCTTCATTTTTTATTCCATTGATCTTCAACTGACTTCGTTTGTTGCAGTGGCTGAGAAGATTGAGGAGGCTACTAAGCCTAAGGACCTGGAGACAACCAGGATGAAGAGGGCTGGGAAGGTCTTTAAAGACCCTCGACTTGGTGATCGCTTCCCTGAGTTCCTCCTTCAGGCAATGGAGCCAAGCGAGGAAGGCCCCAGCCAAGTTTTGCGCACCAAGCAGAGGCCAGGGGCCTATTTTCAACCTGCTTGGGGGATCCGAGGCAAGGACTCAATCATGGGCAGCACGGCGCTGTCCAAGGAATGGTCTAAGCATTCCATCTCCCCGGTGGACTATCAAGATTTTGTCCTTCAACAGGACTTAGAGGGGAATGAGCTATTTGGAGCCCAGGCTCTGGCGACGGTACATCCTTTACCTATGCCCTTCATACTTATCTTTCCATGTTTCTTTTCTAAACTTCTGCTGTTTCTCTTGCAGGCTAACGCCCATTTCCAAGGGGCAATTCACCAAGCTAAGGCTTGGAAGGTTGGCCTGGAAGATGCCAACAAGAAGTTGGAGGAGGCCAACCAAAAAATAGAGGCCCTTGAAGCTCAACTGGCCTCTTCCACTTCTGACCTGGAAACGGCCCGGGCAGAAAATGTCATTCTAAAGGCGCAAAAGGACAAAGCTTTTGATGGCTGGATGGACACCCAGGAATTCAAAGACTTGATGGTGGAGCATGATGCCCTTCTTCACCCAGTTAGCTACAAAGAGGGCTGGGACGCTGCTGTGGAGGCCATCCAGGATGATTTTCCAGAGGTCCTCGAGCAGTCCTCCTTTCCTTGCCCTGTGCGAGTTCCAGAGCTTGGAGGTGTTACTGCGAAGCTTGCTGATATGATCAAGGATGGAGAGGAGGAAGATTCTTCCGAAGAGGAGCTTGAGCCTGTCGCTAAGAAGGCCAGGGTGGAAGAGCCTCTAAGAGCAGCGCCTCAACAGCCAGCATCTCCCGCAGAGGGAACTTCTACAGGGACTTCGGAGGGGACGACCGAGACGTCCGAAGGAACGACTGAGACATCCGAGGAGACTTCGGATAGTGGTTCCGAGGAATCTCAGCCTTCCAAGGCCTAAGTTTTTTTTTGTATATCTTCTTTTTGAACTTCATTCATATCAGAACTTGTTACCCTCCGGGGTTATATTTCATATGTTGCTTTTCTTGTCTCTTTCTATTTTAACTTTACAATTTTGAACTTTAAACATCCTTAGATTGAAATAATTTCAAACTCTTTAATATGAAGTCTGGTTTTCCAAAACCTTACACAGCATGGGTTCGACCCTAATCAACAATAACTAGACAATGTAAATTTTACTGGAATATAAAATCCTACACAAGCAAAGCATCAAGGTGCTTTTAAACCTACTTGTCACAATGACAAGTGAGAATCGTACTTCGCCTATCTTATACGTAGTAAACCTTCAAGTTTTGTGCGTGCCAGGTCCTCGGGACTTCAAAACCATCCATAGTTTCCAGCTTGTAGGTTCCTCTACCCTGAACGCTCTTGACTCTGTACGTCCCTTCCCAATTCGGGGCAAGCTTTCCTTTCTGTCCGACACCAGAAGCCTCTATTTTTCTCAAGACTAGATCACCTTGTTTAAAAAACCTCTCTTTAACCCTTAGGTTATAGTAGAATGAAGCCTTTTTCTGATATTCTACTATCTTTGCATGTGCTTTATCTCGCACTTCATCGATTAAATCCAGGGCTAACCTCTGCCCTTCCTCATTTTCTTCCTCATCGAAAGCCTGAATCCTTGGAGAGGAATGTGATATCTCTACTAGAACTACTGCTTCTGCCCCATATGCCAACATGAAGGGAGTTGCTCCTGTCGTGACTCTACAGGTAGTCCTGTAGGCCCATAATATTGGAAGTATTTCATCCACCCAATTATTTCTTGACTTCTCGATCCTCTTCTTTAGTCCATCCAGGATTATCCGATTTGCTACCTCTGCTTGCCCATTGGCTTGCGGGTGAGCCACAGAGGTGAATCGTAGCTCAATTTCATTTTCTTCACAATACTTCTTGAATTCCTCATTGTTGAATTGTGTTCCATTGTCAGTGACGAGGATACGGGGAATTCCATATCGGCACATAATGTTTTCCCACAGGAATTGTGCAACCTGCTTAGTTGTGATCTTGGCCAAGGGTTTGGCTTCGATCCAATTGGTGAAATAATCAATGGCTACAATCAGAAATTTCCTTTGTGCTGTGGCCATGGGAAAAGGCCCCAAAATATCCATTCCCCACATAGCAAAAGGAATCGGCGAGTTGATAGAGGTCAGCATCTCGGGGGGTTGTTTAACAACAGGTGCATGCTTCTGACAGCGGTCACATTTCTTCACGTATTCTTTGGCATCAGCCATCATTTCTGGCCAATAAAAACCTAAACGAGTTATCTTATGAGCCAAGGTCCTGCCCCCAAGTGTTGTCCACAAATACCTTCATGCACTTCTTCAAGAGCCAAGCGTGCCTCATCGGGCCTGAGACACCTCAAGTAGGGAACCACGAAAGATCTTTTGTAAAGAATCCCATCTATCAAAGAGTACCTTAGTGCCCGAACAGTTAACTTCCGTGCTTCAGTTGCATCGCTTGGAAACCAACCGGTCTGAATGTGAGCCTTGATGGGATCAATCCATGACGTCCCCAAGCCTATGGGAGCCACTAGCTTAACATCTATGCTTCATGTCTTCAAAACACGGAAGTACACACTTCTTGAACTTTCTTCAATCTCAGACGAAGCAAACTTTGATAGCGCATCTGCCTTAACATTTTCTTCCCTTGGAATGTTTTCAAATGGCATTCATTAAATTGGGTCATCACAGCCCTTACTAGGCGGACATACTTAGCCATCGTATCATCCCTTGCCTCAAATTCTCCCTTTACCTGGGATATGATCAGCTTCGAGTCTCCACGTACCTTTAAGTTTTTGACTCTAAGTGTCCCAGCTAGACCAAGGCCAGCTATCAGGGCTTCATACTCTGCCTCATTGTTTGTGGTTGGAAAGTCTAGCTTCATAGCATACTCAATTAAGAACCCATCAGGGATTTGCAAAACCAATACTGCTCCACTGGAGTTCGTTTTTGATGCCCCATCAAAATAGAGAACCCAATATTCTTTATCATCCTTCTCTTTGCCCCCATCATCGACTCCCTTGTCTTGAGGGATGGCATCTTCCTGCCCCCCGGCTTCTTGGTTGGGTATGGTACATTCCACCACGAAGTCAGCTAGTGCCTGGGCTTTTATTGCCGTACGTGGCTTATACTTGAGATCGAACTCTCCCAGCTCTATTGCCCACTTAATCAATCTCCCACTTGCCTTGGGACTGTGAATGATATTTCTCAGGGGCTGATTTGTTAGCACCTCAATCTGGTGAGCCTGAAAATAAGGACGCAGTTTTCTCGAAGCCATTACCAAGGCTAAAGCGAATTTCTCAATAGCTGAATAATTCAACTCAGCACCATGCAAAATTTTGCTGACATAGTATACGGGTTTCTGGACTTTCAACTCCTCCTTAACCAACACCGCGCTCAAGGCGCTCTCTGAAACAGCCAAGTACAAAAATAAAACTTCACTCAGAACTGGCTTAGCCAACAACGGGGCCTGGGCCATATACTTCTTTAATTCTTCAAATGCCTTCTAGTTTTCCTCACTCCATACAAAGTCTTTGATGTTCTTTAGTGATTTGAAGAATGTCAAGCACTTGTCTCCTGACTTGGAGATGAATCGTCCTAGTGCCGCAACCCTTCCTGTGAGCTTCTGAACATCCTTGACAGTTTTTGGTGGTTCCATATCCAGGATTGCCTTTATTTTATTGGGGTTAGCCTCAATTCCCCTCTTTGAGACCATCAATCCCAAGAATTTTCCAGATCCTACTCCGAAAGCACACTTCGTAGGATTCAACATCATCTTGTGGTACCTTAGGACCTCAAAAGCTTCCCTCAAATGGGTTATATGATCAGTCTTTACTAGACTCTTGACTAGCATGTCATCAACATAGACTTCCATAGTCTTTCCAATAAGATCCTTAAAAATTTTATTCACCAACCTTTGATAGGTGGCTCCTACATTCTTGAGACCAAACGCCATAACAAGATAACAATAAACACCAAAGTCAGTGATAAATGATACCTTTGGAATGTCATCCTTATGCATTTTGATCTGATTGTATCCGCTAAATCCATCCATGAAACTCAGCATCTCATGTCCAGCAGTGGCATCAATCAAAGTATCAATTCTAGGCAGCAGAAAACAGTCTTTGGGGCATGCATCATTTAGATCAGTGAAGTCTATACACATCCTCCACTTTCCATTAGCCTTCTTCACCATTACAGGGTTTGCTAACCACTCCGGAAATTGAATCTCCTCAATGAAACCAGCCTCTAAGAGCTTTTCTACTTCCTGTTTTATAGCCTTTTGTCTCTCCGGGACAAAATTTCTTTTCTTTTGTTTCACTGTCTTCCGGCTTGGATCCACGTTCAACTTATGAGTAATCAGCCCCGAGTCTATGCCTGGCATATCAGCTGCTGACCAAGCAAACACATCACTATTTTCTTACAAAAATTTTACCAACTTCCCTCTAAGGGGCTCTTCCAATGTGGCTCCAATGAAAGTCATCCTTTCAGGATTCTCGCGGTCTAAAGGAACCGAAACCAATTCTTCTGCTGGCCTTCCTCTATTCTCATCATTTTCTCGAACATCCATATCTTCAATAGGAAGAACCTGCCACCCGACTCCATCTGCCCTCAAAGAGGCCACATAACAGCTTCTAGCCATTTTTTGATCTCCTCTCTCTTCTCCAATCCCGTTTCGGGTGGGAAACTTCATGACTGAATGGTAGGAAGAGGGGACTTCCTTGAAGGCATGTATCCCTGTTCTCCCCATGATAGCATTATAAGTTGAACTAGCCTTTACCACCACGAAATCCAGCATCTGCGTTGCTTGCCTTGGCTCCGTACCTATGGTGGTCGGCAATTTAATTATCCCTTCCACAGGACATTCTACTCCAGCAAATCCATATATCGCCATGTCGGTTGGTGTCAACTGGGAGTCGTTATACCCCATCCTTAGAAAGGTGCCGTGGAGCAAGATATCCACAGAAGCACCATTATCCACAAGGACCCTCTTAACCGGGCTATTTCCTATTATCGGTGTTATGACCAGCGGGTCGTCATGGGGAAACTTCACACCCTCTAGGTCGGAATCATCAAAAGCCAATGTTACTTCTGTCATGGCCCTCTTCGGGGCTTCGCCAACAATATTTATAACCTCCCTGGTGTATGCCTTTCTGGAATTTTTGGACAATCCTGCAGCAGTTGGACCTCCAAAGATCGTGTTTATCACAGGTCCTCGAGGGCGTCGTGGTCCTCCAAAAATTGCATTTATAATCGGCCCTCTAGGTTGGGGATTCCTCCCCTGATCGTCTTGGTCCCTCCTACGATCTTCAAAGTTCTTCCTTCCATTATTGTTTCTGTCCCCTCCATCTCCAGTATACTTGTTTAACCTTCCTTTTCGAATCAAAAACTCAATTTCATCTTTCAATTGCCTACACTCATCGGTGTCATGGCCAACATCCTTGTGAAACCTGCAATACTTGCTCTTATCTAGCTTGGCGGGATCAGCCTTCAAGGGCTTAGGCCAGCGAATATCTCTATCTTTCTCAATCTCCATCAAAATTTGACTTCTAGGAGCACTCAGCTTAGCGTATTCAGTGAACTTTTGCCCAGGTCCTCCCTTCTTGGGGGTTGAATCAGGGTTTTGTTCGGTTCTAGGATATTTGTCCTTAGCGATATACTCCAGATCAGTTTTTCGCTTCTTGCCTCCAGTGGGCTCATTACTTACCACGGTCTTCCTCATGCTTTCTTCAACCTTGATATACTTCCCTGCCCTCTCTTGGAGTTGCAACATGTTTTCAGGGGGACATTTGGCCAAGGACATCTTGAAAAACTCATCCCTAGTTCCTTGTTGCAGTGCTATCATGGCTACCTTATCATCAAGGTCTGGGACTTTTAAAGCCTCCTTTGTAAAACGATTCAGGTAATCTCTCAAGGATTCCTTAGTTCCCTGCACAAGACTCATAAGAGATGCTGAACTTTTCTCATGGACTCTTCCACTGATGAATTGCTTAATAAAAGCCTGACTTAATTCTCTGAACAATCCAATAGAATTTGGGGGCATGCGACTGTACCATCTTTGAGCCATATCCGACAGGGTTTGAGGGAAAGCCCGACACTTTATAGCATCATTCACGGGTTGCAGCAGCAGTGCATTAGAGAATGTCCTAACATGATTAGCGGGGTCTCCCGTGCCATCATAGGCTTTGATAGTGGGCATCTTGAATTTCCTTGAGATATGGGCATTCATTATCTCTTCTGTGAAGGGTGGAGTTGGATCATCAGGATCTCCAAGGGGAAGGAGATTGATTGGATCAGTTCTTGGGACAGCAGCCCTTCTTCTTACCGGACCATCCAGGTCTATGACAGGAGGAGGATTTCTCCCCCTAGGAGTTATCTCGGGTCTGGTGGCCTGGTGAGCCTCCAAATCACGCCTCAGCCTTTGGATTTCAGCCTCATGAGCCCTGATCCTTTCCTGCACTTCTTGGGGATTCGCCCCTGGGGTGCTTTGGGGGCGTTGCCTTCCATCGGCCATTGGCTCTTTTCCAGGATGCCTCCTTCTCGGGGCCACTTCATCATCCGAAGATTCAGAGTCTCTCTCAGTGTAAGGACCAGAAAATTCCCGATCCTCAGGGATAGGACCCAAACCTTGTATATAGGGGGGCGACTGCCCTCGTGCTTCGCTTCGCCCAGCATATCCGCTTCCTCCAACCTCAGGGTGAAGGGGCATCCCATAAGGGGGGTTAGAAGTAACAATAGTTGAATATTCATACCCGACGGGTCGAGAATTCACAGGTATATGTACTTGTTGAACTTGAGAATTCGTACCTTGAATAGTCGGGGGAGTTGTCCCTTGTAGCTGAGGTTGAGTTGCCCCTGTCTGGGCTTCCCCCTGAGTAGATGCATAAGTTGAATGGGGAGGAACCTCTACGGTTGATGAAATCACCTGGGTTGTCTCTGATGGTGTTCCTTCCTCTAGAGCTCTAATTGTTCTCCGTGTTCTCGCCATGGTTGTTGTTGTGCTTTCCCACAGACGGCGCCAAATGTTATGGATAAAAAACTAAGGTTATTATTTGCTGTATTTATTACCAAGATTCGGGAGCTCAAGGCCTTTAATGGCTGCTCTCGTGTTTCGTACCTTAATTCTGCCTTTACGAGATGCCTACGTATCTCTGTGAATTAGAGAATCAAGCCAAAAAACGTAGTTCTGATTGGTGGGGGTGAGACCCCTTATATAGATGTTGGGAGTCCTTGAATTAGACTTGGTATAGGAGACTTGGTGGGCAAGTCTCATAATTAGAATGGACTTTGGAGTCCTAGATTGTAGGAAATTGATTCCTTATCCTTTTAGGTCCCCTTGAGGCTAATCCATAAGGATTTATATCCTTATCGGGACTCTTCTCAATAGGTGATTTTCCCCTTATTAATTAATTACGAAATTAATTAATAATTAGGGCTTTTGGGCCTTCTTTATTTCATCAGGCCTGATCTGGTCCATCAGGCTTAACCTTTCTGGTCTGAGTATCATATATCTTTTTATTGGGCCTACCAGCCCACACCTTGCAGTAAATAAATTATACTATCATAATTTATTTATCCCTATCAGAAAGATAAGTAAACTCAAATAATTTTATACAAGAGTGTAAAAATCACACTTTAATTTATAAAAATTATGCACATGAAATGTAAAATCACATGTCGATGAATGTGGAGTAACATATATATATTATAACTATTTTTATGGTATGCAACCCTTACTTCTAAGTGGGTGCCCGTGGTACCTCATCTTGTCATTTCATGGTTGCTGATTCCTGTAATAACCCCAATTTTTGGAAAATTTTGAAACCCGGATGAATAGTAACTTTTGCTGACAATGCTGATTAAGGAAAATTATCAGACCACGTTATATAGGAGTACTGTTATGGAATTTATAAGATCGTATTAGTATTCCATAAAGTAAATGAGTGGATGTAAAGGTCATTAGAATTCGGATCCGGACACTTTGTTTTTTTCCCGAAAATCCACCAGATACGGAAAGAATTGAGTATAAGGTAACGTGATAAAAATGATTTAAATTCAAGGATTTTAAGAAAGGATCATAAAAAGGAATATAAAATATTAAGAAAGGTTTAGGGGAACCCAAGTAATAAGATCCCGGGTATGATCCCTCAAACGATAAACGAGAACGAAAGTTAAGCGAACCGTATAACAGATAAGCGGTCATTAGCCAAGTAATTAGGGGTTAATCAAAGAGGTTAGTGGATGATGATGTCATGACACCATCAAGAAGAAGACAAGTGTAACAAGATGACCTAAGCTTGATGACCTAAGCATGATAAGTGGGAAGGATTGGTTGGTTGATTGTGAGCCACACATTTTTCACCATGGTAAAAATTTAATTTATTTCCAAGACAAAAGGAAGCAACCAACCAACAAATATCATAACACAAATACAAATTGAAAGTTGACTTTCCCATTTCAAGAAGAAAGCTCTCGGCTAAAACAAACCCAGAAACTTCAAACTGCCATATCTCCTTTAATACTCACTCAAATGTTGTGTTCTATAGCTCGTTGGAAAGGTATTGATATAGCCTACAACTCTTGTTCACAATTCTCTTCCAAATAAGCATGGTAAGACCCTCATTTTTACAGTTCTTTAAATCGGACTTTTAGAAACTTCAAAGCCTAACTTTGTGTTCTTGATTTCTTTGGAAAGATCAAGCTTGTAAGAGGCTCCATAAGGCTTCCTAGTAACTTTCCACCCTCCAAGAAAGGTATAAATCTTCACACCCTTTAGTAATAAGTTTGAATGTTGAAGTTTGGAGATGGTTTGGATGGATGAGTAGTAATTTGAATGATAAGCATGATTCGAGCTTAATTGTTAAGTAGTTTAGTTGAATTTGGAGATGTTATAATATATGATTGGATTGAGATCCTTGAGCTTATTATGACTGAAATCAGTAGCATTAATGTGTATCTTGAGTTGTTGTTGATTGGTAGTTGGATTGATATGATTTGGAATGGTAAAAATTTGGGAAATCGCGTAAACATAGCCATCGTAATGTCCGATATACTTTAGACTCTTTTTGCTCTTAACATCAGGACCCGAGAACTCCCTGTTAAGTTTTGACCATTTCCATGATTAGATAGTTCATGTTACAAGCTTCGTTTTGATATGTGGTTCGCTTAAATCTGATGTACGGTTTAGGAGAAACGACCGTTTTAAGGAACGACATTTCGCGACCGAACCATTACCCCTCGCCTTACTTTGAAACCTTGGTTAAGGCCCTTAAATGACTAATTGGAATATGAAACAATTATGTAAAGTGGATTAGGCAGTTGGTAAGGTACTCGCGAAAGAATCGCCTTAAAACCCTTAATGATTAATTTATTAAAAATGGTGGAGCCGAGGATACTCGAGCGACTTAAGTGAATCGTTAAGCGCGAAAGCGAACGTTAGGACTCTAAATAGTTAAAGTCTAGTTTCTTAAGCGACCGGGGTTTAATTCCGACTTATGTTGTTGTTCATAGGTTATCGGACCCACTCTAAGCTTAAGTCTATCCGGGAGCACTCAAGCAAGTTTTCTACCCGTTATACTGTTGTTGTGATGTGTATGTGTATATGCATTATCTTGTGATAAATGCATGATTGTTATTAGCAAATTCTTGCGATATATTGGAGCATGTGATATGGTATATATGCATGTCTGTTTCGTAATCTTGATATATATCTGTTGGTTGAAATGCTTATTAGTTGCATAATACCTATGCTAGAGATAAGCGGTAATTTGCATATACCCTTAGAAAAGGGGACCCCAAGGTGAACATATTTCTAAACCGGGAGTCGATGTTCCCGAGTATATTATATATATATATTTATATATATATGGATATAGTTTTCAAAACTATTGATCGTATAAGGTTTATTCTATAACTTTATTTTATTTAATGAATATTATTTGAATATTCATTCGAGGACTTATGACTCTGTTTATTCTATTTAATGACTATTAATTAGATATTCCTTTGAGGATGTATGACTCCATTTATTTTATTTAATGAATATTATTTACAATATACATTCGAGGTATTATGACTCCGCTTATTATTTAATAATATTCTTTATTTTATTAAAGAATAATATTTCGATAATCAAACTTATTTTCGATTATTCAAATAAAGATTATACTTTCGTATAAGTATATCTTTGGTTATTTAATATCCATTTCAAGTATGAGTTTTAAAACTTCTACTTCAATTATTTTTATAAAGATTATTCTTTATGGGAATATTATTTAAATAATAATATTCAGATATTTTCTAAATATATTGGGACTGATTTATTTTAATAAATCAGCAATACTCCAAACATTCTTAAAAATGTCTTCGAGTCTTCAAAATGATTTTTAAAGTTAGAGTGGACCCCAAACTCATTTTTATATTTAAGATCTTCCTTTCAAAGGGGATTTAAATACTCGCTCAAAACCTAGGGGATCCGGCTCTGTGGTGTATTTTACATTCGCAACGTGGTTGCTGTTTTGAGGAAATAATTTGATTACTTGCCCAACGTCCAGGAAGTAAGTCCATCTAATTGAGTCGGCATAAGCGACAGGCCGGGGTACGGTCTATCAAAGTGTAAGTGGCTGGGTGGCAGTCCATCAACGCGTAAGAGGCCGGGTGGCGGTCCAGCACAAGGTCCTTATGTGGCCAGGGTGATGACCGGTGGGGGATTCATCCATCTACTAGTAGAAAAGGTTACTTATTGGTATCTTTTCCTGATCAGCAAGATATCAGGTTTATGCCAAAATTCTTTTCTTTCCAAAATTCATTGGATATTGCAACTCTGTTTATAATTTTCATAACAGAGGTTTTCAAGGAGTGTATGAAATGTATATATATAGGTCTATATATATATCGGGACTTAATGAAGTATCTCGTAACTTCATTATTTATAATGATATTTCAAGGATTGAATCTATTCAAGTCTTATCTTGTAGTCTCATCTGGGTGATGAACTTTTGAAACTGATTATAACTTGAACGGTGGTAGTTCAAGTACTATTCGGATATAAGTATATTGGAGTATCTTGTAACTTCCTCTTTTAAACTTATATCTAGCAAATGATTATCTTATGCATGTCAAAGATTTTCAGAAAAATGTTGAGACAAGGTTAGATATATGAGATCACCTTGCAACGATAGTTTTATACAGTTATAAACCGGAACTCTGTGTATATTATGCATGGAAGAGGACTTCCAAGATTTTGAAAAGTATATATGTATATATACTGAATATTTTGTGACTTCATCGCATTAAGATATCAAACTTGGTCTATTTCTTTTGACCAAGACTTTCATGAGTACTATGAGAAGGCTCATATATTGTTAATCATTATACATATTATTTTGGTGGGCTTGCTGCTCACCCTTGCTTTCTTCTTTCATCACACAACAACAGATAGAAAAGATGAACAGGACCAAGCTCCCAATTCGCGAGCGGATAGGAAACGTTCCGCAGTTTCCTATAGGCGTTGATGTCACTGTAGCTGAGGTAGGAACTACCAATAGGCTAGGCTTTCAACTTTTGATGTACCAGACTTATGTATCTTTATCAATTGTAATAATGGCAAAGAAATGTAAATCTATTCAGAAACCCTTTTAAGGTGTAATGGCATATAATTTTGGAATAAAATGACTCGTGTTACTTTTGGATATTCATCTCTGAGACTATAACTTGTGGTGTGTGTGTTTATTGTGGGGTCACAGTACAGAGTAGTTGATTGTTTATTAAGATTGGGTGTTATTAAGGGAAATGGAACTCGTGACAACCCGGATCCCCGACCCCGGATTTGGGGGTGTTACAGAAATGGTATCAGAGCTAAGAGTTATAAACCTCAGAGATGATGTGACGTTAAGATAATAAGTTCACAAAGATAATAAGAACTCTAGCCAAGTTCATAGTCGGGCTACCTAACGTAGTACTGACAGTTAAAACCCTTATGAGAACCCTTATAAATATCGTGATAGAAGCGTAGTTCGTTATCATATATGGTAGTGGGACTCCGAGCCCTGAGGTTGAGGAGCAACAACGCGATGATGTTTTATTAGTTATTGGAGATCAGATTGTGGATCCAATGGAACACCCTAATGAGGGACCGGATGATGTTCATATTGAGGATGTAGCGGTTGAGGATGTTGTCCTAGAAGGGATTGTTGCTGAGAAGAATCCCGTGAAAAGTCCTGACAAGAATGAATAAAGGACCACTGAGGAATTGATGACCATGATTAGGGAATTACCAGAGGTAGGATTGGCTGGTCACTACCGGAGGTTCGTTCAAGTTTGTAAAGATAGTAGCCCCTTTAACGCGGCTTACTCGTAAGACTAAGAAGTTTGAATGGATAGAGAAATGCGAGAACAACTTTCAAGAACTGAAGCAAAGATTGGTGATGGCCCCTATGTTGGCATTGCCGGATGGAAAAAGGAGATTTTGTGATTTATATTGATGCTTCGCATAAGGAATTAGGGTGCTTCTTATACAGCACAGCAAGGTAATCGCGTACGCGTCAAGAAAATTAAGGGAATATAAAATTCGATATCCCCACCTATGAGCTTGGGCTCATGGCAATAGTTTTTCCCTAAAGATTGGAGGCACTACTTGTATAGAGAGAAGTGCGAGAATTACCTAAGCCGTAAGTGCTCTAGTACATTTTCACGTAGAAAGAGCTCAACATACGCCAGAGGAGGCGGTTAGAGCTAATCAAGAATTATGATTGGGAGATTCTTTATCATTCGGGGAAAGCCAATGTGGTGGCTGATGCCCTTAGTAAAAAGGAGAGACTCAAGATTATAATGTCTTTGGGAGAGTTATAAGAGATTTAGAGAAAATGGAAATAGAAGTGAAGGTAACCGGAGCCGGTACCGAAAAGCTGTTTGAGATTGCAATACAGCCCGAATTATTGGAAAAGAACATATTGTGCCAGAAAAAGTGATGAATGAAGGCAGAAAGCCAACAAATAGATAAGAGATTAATACCGAGAAAGATGATAAGGGAATAATGAGGCATTCCTACAGAATTTGGGTTCCAAATGTTCAAGAACTTAAAGATGAGATCTTAGATGAAAGCTAGTTTGAGGAATAAGATTTAGAGCAAACCCTGAACGTGATAGTCAGGGAGGTCGACATCAAGATAGAAGGAACCCATAACATAATGAAGTGGAAAACAAGGATTTTTAATGTATAAGATAACCCCGATTATGGGAAAAGGTTGGAACATTTCATACTGAGAAAATAGAAGTTGAACAAGATAGGGAGAATCAGGATGGTACTCCTATTGGGCAATTCATGGACCTGCCTAAATAGAACTTATACTATTATCCCCAACCACCACCCTGAGGAAACAATGCGGTGAGAAATTCTTTCAGGTTCTTTAAGTCGCTAAGCTCTCAGAGTTCCAAGGAACAAGCTGACCCAGTAGAGGCAAGAGCCTGACTAAAGGAAATACAGGAATCATTTGAGATTCTAAATGATTGACGAATCACAAAAGAGTGTTTTTGTCACTTACCCTCCTAAGAGAGAGACCACCCGCTGGTGAAAGTCCAAGGAAGGCACGAAGCCAGAGGTTACAATAAACTGATTAAAGTTCAGTCAATTATTTTCAGGAAAGTACTTCCCAAGGTTATGGAGATAGTGTAAAAGCTTTAGAGCCGGAACAAAGGCGGACGAGTATGATGAATTATGAATCTAAGTTGTAAAAGTTGTCAAAATTCGTTCTGAGGACACGAATCCAGAATGACGGGATATTTGAAATCAATGCTTATGTTGTGTTGGTTCATGAAATAATTATAAGAGAAAGGAAAATAAAAAGAAACTGAAGTGGAAAGGAATATTAAGGCAATAGAGTTGAGGAATGATAAGGGAGTTGGGTATGAGGAAACCCTAAAGAATCATAGTAATAGAAATAGAAATGTATGTAATCGTTAGGATGAGGGTGATTCACCATGAGTTAAAATTGATGGTTGAAGGCATAAGAGATACATATATTTTATCCCCTGTAAGTTGGGAGGATTCGAGGAAACCTTGAGATAGTTCGAAGGATAAATAATGAGACGCGGATAGACTGAGGAGACAAGGAAGTAAGAAAATTAGGAGAATTGGAGGAAGGAAGTGACCTTCAAGAATGTGAAGTGTAAGACTGGTGGCTTGATACCCAGAAAGGGAGACGCCAGGTATGAAAGACATCCCAACGTTGAGATGACTGTTGAAAAAAAACAAAAGAAAATGAGGATTTATTAAGAAGATGTTCACGTTGAACACGACCAATATCTTCCAGAACATCCATGTTATCATTACCAAATTAGGAAAAAAAAGCGGATAACCGTTGTTATCTTTTGGAGGCCATTTTGATTGACCTCATTTTGAATACAAATGTTATTGTGAAATTAGGCATATACTATCGAGGTGGGAATGATTGAATAAGACACCCTTATCAGGGACATATGACTTGATTTATCCATGGAAGGATGCATGTACCTTTTTAAAGGTGGAATTAAGGATAAAACATCGGTAACTTAAAATGAATCCTAGGGGAATGCATAAAGGTTGGCATTTCACCCTTAATAGGGATAGTATGAGTTTTGACAGTATGAATTGGAAAGGATTAAGGTAATAACAACCTTTAAGAATCAGTGGAGAAATTTTTTTCAGAAGTATATAGACAATGATTCTGGTATTAATAAATGGTATCTTGATATGCCCTGTATTTAGGGAATACAGGAGGAACGATTCAAGGATAACCTTAGAGGTTTTACAAGGAGAAAGGTAATATTCAAAATTCTCAAGAATAGAAATATTGATAAAGGAAATATGATGTCATTATAATGATGCCAAGTGGGGCACATGTTAAACCACGAGAAAGTATGGATCGAACCAGTAAAGGTCGAAATTGTTCAGGGCAATTAGGGCCTAAGATAAAAGATGTTCTAAGTATGATTGAGAGTCAGTCGTGACAGTGATTAACCTCTAAAGACTGAGGCAATAACTTATGGAAAAATGGTGATATTTTTTTTTACTTATCATATTTTAAGGAAAACATCTTCACAAAGGCAGTGATTGAAATAAGGTAGAAAATTTATTTGGAGGTGGTTAAAATGACATTGACTGTAAGGAAATTTTACCATCAGGAAAGGCCAAAGAGGTGGCCGACACTTTAAATGTAAGAGGATAATTATAGGCGCTCGTGCGAGAGGAATACAGTGATGATGGTTGAAGCCGGGAAGGTTGTATTACGGTTCGGAAGATTGACATTCCTTCTGATGACTGTGCAATACTCAACCGTAATAGTAGTTGGGTAAAGGTTTAATTCGTGTAATCGCCATTAGCGGGCTATCTATCTTAGAAGGTCCTATCTTGAGAATAAGCCAGGACCATATTTCAAAAAGGACTAAACAAACCTTTGAGTTAAGTCTTCTATTGAAGGCATATGATTAAGAATGGTATTAACCTGCTATCGGTGCTTTGATTGAAACTCTTCTGCAATTTTATATGCTTCATATCATGAAAGTACGTCAGAATTTGGAGTGTTCTTCATGAATTATGAATGGTGATTATGTTAACTCCTTAGAAGAATTCGATACGATATGTATGGACTCCGTATGGTTAGCTATTAAGACTTCATGGAAAACGAATGACGACAGTAGGTCAGTGGGGGACCATAGTAATACAGCAATGATTCTGCGAGTAATGAGCGGATTACAACCGTGAGAGTTGTATTGGAATGGATGTTGAGATTGAGTACCACTAATCGAGTCGTGGTGGTGTATAAGTTACCATTGAATAGACTAATTAAGTAGATTATTTACCTATTGAATATTTATTCCTCCTTATCAATAGGGAGTCGTGTTACTATACGAGGAAGGTTGCAGTGCAAGCATAGAATTCTAGTAACGATGATGTCTAGAATGAGATTCCAGATTCGATTTTCGATGTCGAGGGAGTTTCAAAGGTGATTGAGTATAAGCTCGAGGAAGAGCATGGATCCATAGAATGATGGACGGAATAGCAAAAATATTTAAGCATGCGAAATGCGATGCGATAATACTTGATGTTGATATATATACACATATGTTTTGTTCTCCTATGACAAACCTCTATAGTTCAGAGGTAGGTTCCAAGCCAGATATATTGTGGCAGTATATTTTTTTTTCATATATACAATTCTCTTCAATTCGTTCTTTTCTCTTCTTTTCATTTCATATAATCTGAGAAGAACAACCCTTCTAGAAGGGGAGGTATTGCCAAATGACTATCTATCTGTGTATCATGATCATAGTGATCTCTCAATAAATTCCTTTACTTCTATATGATGGATCAAGCTTTCAAAGATGGAAGCCGCTAGAAATGAAGTAGTATTAGTGCAGGGGTATTCCGATTCTAACGCATTCGTGATACTAAGGTTGACACGTTTATTTAAAGGTTATAGGACGCTAGCGAGCAAAAGTGTAACCAGTATGATATTAAGTACGGAAGATAGTAACAATTACGAACTGGAAAAGAGTGGATATTGAAAAGCAAAAGCTATGCTAGAAGCTATGATGATAGTCTGTGTGATAGACTTGAAAGAGTTTGGAATGATCACTTAGCACGAATTGAGTTTTCTTATGACGATGGATGATATGACAGTGTTGGAATGTCGCCTTACGAGGCCCTATACAGAAAGAGATGCCGATCTCCTTTGTATCAGAATGAAGTTGCAGAGTGCTAGATGTTCGGACCAGCAGTGGTCCAAGGGACCAAGGATATAATAGATCTAATCAGAGGACGGCTGGTAGTAGCCCAAGATGGACATAAGAAGTATGTTGAATTGACAATGAAAGGACAAGGAGTATGAAGTAGGGGACCTAGTATTGTGAAAGGTATCCCCTTGGAAAGCCTTGGAGAGGATTGATGAGGTTCAGAAAGAAAGGAAAGCTAAGTCCACGATTTATTGGACCCTTGGAGATATTAAGACGTATTGGGAAGTTAGCATATGAGCTAGCCCTACCCCCGAACCTGTAGCAAGTTCATAACGTGTTTCATATATCAATGTTAAGGAAGTGTAATCCGGATGCCAGACAAATAGGGGCATATGAGCGCATAGACATGCTACCAGGCGTAACCTATATTAAGCAACCAAGAAGGGTTATAGATCCAAAAATGGACAAAGTGCTTAGGAGAGAAGTTATCAAACTAGTCAGAGTTTGATGGAAGAACCACAATGTGGGAAAATTACGTAAGAGTTAGAAAGTGCAATGCTAAGAAAGTATCCCTACTCATTTTCTATCTGATTCCGGGACGGAATCCTTTTAAGGAAGGGAGACTGTAATAACCCCAATTTTTGGAAAATTTTGAAACCCGGATGAATAGTAACTTTTGCTGACAATGTTGATTAAGGAAAATTATCAGACCACGTTATATAGGAGTACTGTTATGGAAATTCTAAGATCGTATTAGTATTCCATAAAGTAAATGAGTGGATGTAAAGGTCACTAGAATTCGGATCCGGACACTTTGTTTTTTTCCCGAAAATCCACCAGATACGGAAAGAATTAAGTATAAGGTAACATGATAAAAATGATTTAAATTCAAGGATTTTAAGAGAGGATCATAAAAAGAAATATAAAATATTGAGAAAGGTTTAGGGAACCCAAGTAATAAGATCCCGGGTATGATCCCTCAAACGATAAACGAGAACGAAAGTTAAGCGAACCGTATAACAGATAAGCGGTCATTAGCCAAGTAATTAGGGGTTAATCAAAGAGGTTAGTGGATGATGATGTCATGACACCATCAAGAAGAAGACAAGTGTAACAAGATGACCTAAGCTTGATGACCTAAGCATGATAAGTGGGAAGGATTGGTTGGTTGATTGTGAGCCACACATTTTTCACCATGGTAAAAATTTAATTTATTTCCAAGACAAAAGGAAGCAACCAACCAACAAATATCATAACACAAATACAAATTGAAAGTTGACTTTCCCATTTCAAGAAGAAAGCTCTCGGCTAAAACAAACCCAGAAACTTCAAACTGCCATATCTCCTTTAATACTCACTCAAATTTTGTGTTCTATAGCTCGTTGGAAAGGTATTGATATGGCCTACAACTCTTGTTCACAAGTCTCTTCCAAATAAGCATGGTAAGATCCTCATTTTTACAGTTCTTTAAATCGGACTTTTAGAAACTTCAAAGCCTAACTTTGTGTTCTTGATTTCTATGGAAAGATCAAGCTTGTAGGAGGCTCCATAAGGCTTCCTAGTAACTTTCCACCCTCCAAGAAAGGTATAAATCTTCACACCCTTTAGTAATAAGTTTGAATGTTGAAGTTTGGAGATGGTTTGGATGGATGAGTAGCAATTTGAATGATAAGCATGATTCGAGCTTAATTGTTAAGTAGTTTAGTTGAATTTGGAGATGTTATAATATATGATTGGATTGAGATCCTTAAGCTTATTATGACTGAAATCAGTAGCATTGATGTGTATCTTGAGTTGTTGTTGATTGGTAGTTGGATTGATATGATTTGGAATGGTAAAAATTTGGGAAATCGCGTAAACATAGCCGTCGTAATGTCCGATATACTTTAGACTGTTTTTGCTCTTAACATCAGGACCCGAGAACTCCCTGTTAAGTTTTGACCATTTCCATTATTAGATAGTTCATGTTATAAGCTTCGTTTTGATATGTGGTTCGCTTAAATATGATGTACGGTTTAGGAGAAACGACCGTTTTAAGTAATGGCATTTCGCGACCGAACCATTACCCCTCGCCTTACTTTGAAACCTTGGTTAAGGCCCTTAAATGACTAATTGGAATATGAAACAACTATGTAAAGTGGATTAGGCAGTTGGTAAGGTACTCGTGAAAGAATCGCCTTAAAACCCTTAATGGTTAATTTATTAAAAATGGTGGAGCCGAGGATACTCGAGCGACTTAAGTGAATCGTTAAGCGCGAAAGCGAACGTTAGGACTCTAAATGGTTAAAGTCTAGTTTCTTAAGTGACCGGGGTTTAATTCTGACTTATGTTGTTGTTCATAGGTTATCGAACCCACTCTAAGCTTAAGTCTATCCGGGAGCACTCAGGCAAGTTTTCTACCCGTTATACTGTTGTTGTGATGTATATGTGTATATGCATTATCTTGTGATGAATGCATGATTGTTATTAGCAAATTCTTGCAATATATTGGAGCATGTGATATGGTATATATGCATGTCTGTTTCATAATCTTGATATATATCTGTTGGTTCAAATGCTTATTAGTTGCATAATACCTATGCTAGAGATAAGCGGTAATTTACATAAACCCTTAGAAAAGGGGACCCCAAGGTGAACATATTTCTAAATCGGGAGTTGATGTTCCCGAGTATAAATATATATATATATATATATATTTATATATATATGGATATAGTTTTCAAAACTATTGATCGAATAAGGTTTATTCTATAACTTTATTTTATTTAAAGAATATTATTTGAATATTCATTCGAGGACTTATGACTCTGTTTATTCTATTTAATGACTATTAATTGGATATTCCTTTGAGGATGTATGACTCCGTTTATTTTATTTAATGAATATTATTTATAATATTCATTCGAGGTATTATGACTCCGCTTATTATTTAATAATATTCTTTATTTTATTAAAGAATAATGTTTCGATAATCAAACTTATTTTCGATTATTCAAATAAAGATTATACTTTCGTATAAGTATATCTTTGGTTATTTAATATCCATTTCAAGTATGAGTTTTAAAACTTCTACTTCAATTATTTTTATAAAGATTATTCTTTATGGGAATATTATTTAAATAATAATATTCAGATATTTTCTAAATATATTGGGACTGATTTATTTTAATAAATCAGCAATACTCCAAACATTCTTAAAAATGTTTTCGAGTCTTCAAAATGATTTTTAAAGTTAGAGTGATATTTAAGATCTTCCTTTCAAAGGGGATTTAAATACTCGCTCAAAACCTGGGGGATCCGGCTCTGTGGTGTATTTTACATTCGCAACGTGGTTGCTGTTTTGAGGAAATAATTTGACTATTTGCCCAACGTCCGGGAAGTAAGTCCATCTAATTGAGTCGGCATAAGCGACAGGCCGGGGTACGGTCTATCAAAGTGTAAGTGGCTGGGTGGCAGTCCATCAACGCGTAAGAGGCCGGGTGGCGGTCCAGCACAAGGTCCTTATGTGGCCAGGGTGATGACCGGTGGGGGATTCATCCATCTACTAGTAGAAAAGGTTACTTATTGGTATCTTTGCCTGATCAGCAAGATATCAGGTTTATGCCAAAATTCTTTTCTTTCCAAAATTCATTGGATATTGCAACTCTGTTTATAATTTTCATAACAGAGGTTTTCAAGGAGTGTATGAAATGTATATATATATAGGTGTATATATATATCGGGACTTAATGAAGTATCTCGTAACTTCATTATTTATAATGATATTTCAAGGATTGAATCTATTCAAGTCTTATCTTGTAGTCTCATCTGGGTGATGAACTTTTGAAACTGATTATAACTTGAACGGTGGTAGTTCAAGTACTATTCGGATATAAGTATATTGGAGTATCTTGTAACTTCCTCTTTTAAACTTATATCTAGCAAATGATTATCTTATGCATGTCAAAGATTTTCAGAAAAACGTTGAGACAAGGTTAGATATATGAGATCACCTTGCAACGATAGTTTTATACAGTTATAAACTGGAACTCTGTGTATATTATGCATGGAAGAGGACTTCCAAGATTTTGAAAAGTATATATGTATATATACTGAATATTTTGCGACTTCATCGCATTAAGATATCAAACTTGGTCCATTTCTTTTGACCAAGACTTTCATGAGTACTATGAGAAGGCTCATATATTGTTAATCATTATACATATTATTTTGGTGGGCTTGCTGCTCACCCTTGCTTTCTTCTTTCATCACACAACAACAGATAGAAAAGATGAACAGGACCAAGCTCCCAATTCGCGAGCGGATAGGAAACGTTCCGCAGTTTCCTATAGGCGTTGATGTCGCTGTAGCTGAGGTAGGAACTACCAATAGGCTAGGCTTTCAACTTTTAATGTACCAGACTTATGTATCTTTATCAATTATAATAATGGCAAAGAAATGTAAATCTATTCAGAAACCCTTTTAAGGTGTAATGGCATATAATTTTGGAATAAAATGACTCGTGTTACTTTTGGATATTCATCTCTGAGACTATAACTTGTGGTGTGTGTGTTTATTGTGGGGTCACAGTACAGAGTAGTTGATTGTTTATTAAGATTGGGTGTTATTAAGGGAAATGGAACTCGTGACAACCCGGATTTCTGACCCCGGATTTGGGGGTGTTACAATTCCCGTTAGGCCGAAGTGTTTGGTGTTTCCTTCCCCGGGCCTGCTTACGCTTCGCTGACCTATCTTCTGGTAAAGTAAAGAAAGTATTAAGTCATCAAAGTCTTTCCCGACTCGGCCTGACTCTGTCGCCGATGGTGAGGGTAATCATCAAACTGCACAAACCTCATAAACACCCTGCACCACACCATAAAATGCGGTTTTCATTTTTCGTGTTACGATTACAGGTTGGATTTTTGACAAACTGCGTGGTGCGGTGCGGGTTGTAATTTGAATATTTTTTAATGTGGTGTAAAATGCACCGCACCGTAATTTTTTATTATATTATATTTTATATATCATTAATTACCATTATTGATTTTAGTTTATGTTTCTAACTTATGGTAGTTAAATATATTGGATATAGTTTTTACTAGTATTACATTACTACAAGCTAGCATCCCAATTTTTAACGATCTGCTTTTGATTTTTATTTTTACACGATTTCACTGGTTGTTTACTCACTTTAAAATTTTGGAAAAAGCTTTGTAACTGCTTGCGCTTGTAATGCAACTTTTTTTATATACTTTAACTTTTTTCTACTCATGTTATATACATCTAAATTTATAAATTTCGTACAATTAAAATTTTCAAAAAGTGTCTTTAATTAGCATATCACTAAAATATAATAAACTTTGGATAAAAAATACTTATTAGAACAAAAAACTGCACCAAATCGCACCATACCACACCATACCACACCGCATTTTTATGGTGTGTTTGCGGCTTGAAAAAAATAATCAAACCGCGTATGCAGGTTAGTTTGTGGTTATAACAAAAAATAGCTCCATTCGCACCGCGATAACCCTTGAACACGGATAACTTCTAAGTTAAGAAATAGGGTTTTGTAACATTATAAATATATCATATTTGTGATCCTCATTTTTATTGTCGGAATTCGTTGGGCTTTTATACGTAAAATCAACAATCTTGTAAAAATCCATAGTTAATTTATCGTAAGTTGGAATTTGTTTCTAGACTTTTGGAAAGCTCTTTTTATTCTCTTCAACTTTCGTGTTTCATGCTTTTCAAGAAAATATTGCTTAGAGAGTCAAAAAGGCTAAAAATATATCTGATCGAAATTGAAATCGCAAAGATGTTCAAGATTATAAATATGTTATATTTGATGGCTTTCTAAGAATTCAATATGTGTTCTAACGTGGATTATTTGTTTGCATAATTAAGGTAAGTAACTTTTTATTGTCCCGTATTATTATGTAACATTTGTTTGCTAACATGTTCCCAATTATTGTGGAAGTCACTATTCGTTACTTCGTACATATTGTCTAACGTGTTATATCATGTGTTATTACATGTTACTAGCTATTTGGTTTTCTAATCGTGATCAAGATACTGATATGTGATTAATAAGATAAGAAAAGAATTTTCAGAAATCACCCGGCTTAGTCATGTATAAGAATAAGAACTCGATCAGTGGGTAGTGTAAGGCAGAGAACATAAAAGTAGTTTGCTCACATTCCGGAACATATCGATACCTTGTCAAGTTTTGGTTTCACTTGACGAATCTAGCCCCCCGTCGAATAAGAATAAAAACACGGTCACTTGAAAAGTGTGGCATAAAGTATTAGAATTCGGTCACTTAGGAACTGCGGTATAAAGTATAAGATGCGTGTCACTAGCAAAGCGTGACATAGGGTGTGATTTAGGACTATAAGACTTAAGATGAGAATTTGATTTTAAGACTTATTGATTAATTAAGATTTTGAATATATGAATTATTGAATATGTCGTGTGCATCTCATTGATATATCATATGCATCTTTGGCATAATTGTTATCGAATATTTGTGTGATTTTATGTGATCTCTATTCTGTGCTACATGCCTAAATTGGGTTTTTGAAAAAGATATGAAAATATTATTTTGAGGCTTCAAATGGTAGTTGTTTGTTGGGTTTCGCCGCTTCTTCTTTTAATATTCCATGTTTCGTGCAAGATCATTTTGGATCAAGTTGATGTGAATTCGAGTTCGAGGACCTTAAATTCAGAGTAGATTGATTTTTCGACTTCCGTTAGCGGCGGTTTTGTTATAGTCACCTTTGTCATATACTTTTGGATTAATGAATTATAATTTATTTTAGTATTGATTTTAGAGTTAATGGTCCGACAGTGCGGGCTGTTACACATACACTAGAAAAATATAAATTAATAAATCATGATTTCAAAATCCAATATCTTTACACCCCTACCCTAATTCTTTACATTATTTATGACAATTATCATTTTTTACACCTTAAAATGCATGTATTTACTCACGTGCTCCGGTACCCTTTTATTCAATCTATGTATACACAATACTAACATCTATCTATACAAACTATCATCTTAAATTAGACGAATGATGTCACAACCAGTTCTTATTTTATGTAACCAACTAATCATTAGTTTTTGAACATTAGATGCTGAGTCATCTTGATGAGCTAAGTTGGCATTCTTCTATTTATCTTTAATCTCAACAAGACTACTGATTTCAGTTTTAGTTCTATCAGAAAGTAAAACTAAGATTTATTATTCTCAAAGCTCGAATATAACAACCACCGTTACCTTTAAGTCTTCAACAAACCTAATGATTATTATTAATACTCAATCCCTCCCATTTTCTATGTCCCTTTAAAAATGTTACACATATTAAGAAAGTAGGTCGTTGCAATTTCCACCAATGCTTCTATTTAATGCATTGAAAAATGAGAATAGAGTTAAATTTTAAAAAAAAGAAGTCAAATCTTGGATATAGTTAATATAGGGATTGTTTTGGAAAATTATCCTTAAATTTGTATTGAAACTAGAAGTGGACAAGTAAGTTTGGACAACTTTTCTTTTGTTTTTATTAAAGGGACATGTATAATGAGACGAAGAGAGTATCGCTGATTGATTGGTTTTGGTACCAAAGATTTGGACATGAAATCAAAATAAATCAAAATAATTTTTTCTTCAAAGAAATCAAAACAAGAGTAATGATAACCCTCAACTATCTAAGAGCATCTCCAACGGTGATCAAAATATCTAAATTTGGTGTAGGTTGCCTGAAATACTCCTCCAAAAATGCTCCTCTAATAATGATAGAAATGGTGATCCAATTTTGGATCCAAATTTGGATCAGTGAACGGTATTGATCCAAATTTGGATCACCACTATTCACAGATGCAAATTTGGTTTAATATAAAATAAAAATTTTGTTATTAGTATATCTTACTTTATTAGATATAAAACTGATTTATGATTAATTAAGGAATGTTAACAATATATTATATGTTAATTAATAAATTGATTGTGTTTTTTAATAGTTGATATTTTAAATTATTTTTACATATATTAAAAAAATTGTTTTTGATTTAATCAAATTATCATATATAATTTAATAGTTGACAATGGTTAAACCTTAAATTTAAGAATAAATAGTTTAATATGATATTTATGTATTATAATATGTATAAGGTAATTTAGATCAAAATTTGGATCACGATGTTGGAGTTTTTCAAAAATTTGGATCATAGTTTCGTTGAGTTGGTGATCCAAATTTGGATTTTTGGATCAAAAATGTTGGAGATGGCCTAATGAACTAAACATTATATGACACATAGTAATAGTAGAGCTGAGCAGAAAACCAATCGGAATAAAACTGAGTCAGAAAAAACGAGCCAAAACCAAAAAATGAAAAATCGAACGAATTTAAATGGCTCGGTTCCGACTATACATTAATTGTACCGATTACTAATGTTAATAAATAGATATAATATTTTACATATATTATTGAGATATTATTCATGAACTATTTAAAATATATACCATTGTCTGTATAGTTAAATTGTAAAATCGGACTATACTTTGTGTTAGAATACTCACAGAGTCACGGTACGTAACTGCGTAAACATATTACAAATGACATAGTAGAATAAAATTAGATATGTTTTTAGTGTTTCCCTCGACGATTCAACCAAATCACGTATGGGAATGAAATTCCTCAGCAACAAGCTCAGCAATAAAGAAGCTTAACAACAAACAGCTACAGAGGTATCAATTATGAATCCATCACTACGTCATAGATTGCATGCTACAACCATTCACACTGGAGTTGCAAAAAAAAGTGTAATAGTAGCCTTCTAAGCTAATGTCTACGCAACCCCTCTTTTTGATGTTGCGGTATAGTCACAATGTGTTACCAAAATGGCATATATAATTAAAGATAATTTTCTAATTTAACTAATTAATAATTATTTACATAGAAATTATATATTAATTGAAATATATATTTCATTTATTTTTATTAGTTAATAATATTAGTTACGTGATTTACAACATTATATTAGTTTATAAAACTTAACAAGTCATTAATTAATTTGTTGGTATATATATAATCATTTTACAACATTTATATATTGTTTAATTTATTTATTTCTCATAATTAATATTTAAAATAATATTTATTAAAAAAGAAAAATTAATAATTTAAATTTCAGCAAAAAAATAAGTCGGGTTTGGCTATTTTTTAGAATAAAATTGGGCCAACAATTGGTGGGCGGGAGAGTTGAAATTTTAACACAAGGAGTAGCGGGGGTTGAAATTTTAACAAGGAGCGATTTTCAGACACAATTTCACACACTCTCTCCTCGCAAAATTGAAAATCAGCACTGTCACTTAGAATCACTCAGCACAATCTCATACACTCTCTCAAGATTTCAGATTTTCAAGGTGTTCATCTCGGACTTTAAGATTTCAGCATTGATTTGGGCTTTTTCGAGGTTCGATTACTGATAAATAGGGTTTTAATTGGGGGTTCCAGTTTGGGGCTTCTAGAATTAGAGTTGAAGTAGGTCAAGTTTTGGGGGTTTCGATCGAAGTGAACTTGTATTTTTATTTCAAATTAGGGTTTCGAGTTGTATTTATTGATGCATAAATATGTGTATTCAAGTATGCTTGTGTGTATGTTATGTGAATTGAAGTATGCATGTGCTCATATTCTTCACTCACTCTCTCTCTCTCCCTCACTCTCTCTGTCTCTCTCCCCCCTTTCTCTCTCTCTCTCTCTCTCTCTCTCTCTTCTTCCCTCTCTCTCTCTGTCTCTCTCCTTCTTTTTTTCTCTCTCTCTCTCTCTCACTCTCTCCATGTCTCCCCCTTTGTCTCTCGCCATGTTTGTGTGAAAAATTAATACCGTGTTTTGATTTTTAATGTTTGTGTAAATAATCTATTAAATGTGAACATGTAAACATTATTTATATCATGTATCCGTATAATATCATGTTTAGTTATGTACCGTTAAAGGTTACTTCGTAGCATGTAAATATTATTCATATCGATTTAGGTTGTTAGGTCACACACACTGTAGAAGGGGGTTGAATACAGTGTTTACTACAATCAAATCGAATATAAGAACTCATGTAACAGAAAACAGATTTTATTCAATACAATACTCTGTTATAATATAGAACTGTACTCTCTCAGTGATGAACAAATTATCACGAGAGCTGCTAGGGTTACAAAGAATAATAACTTTAATAATGATAACACTTATGTGTAAACCCTATGCCTGTGTTTATATACTACACAGTTACAAGATAATGTTCTAATTGATATGGAATATAATTCTGCTTCCTAAAATATATCAACTAGTTATCTTTTCTTCCAAGTATTCTATTCTTCATAGAATTCATAGAATTCTTTCTTCATACATATTTCTTTCTGTCTTAGTCTCGATCTTCTTTCCTTTCAATCAGCTGCCTGCCTTATCTGAAAGTCATCTTAAGTCCTGATATTATCTCCTGATAAATATCTTTTGATAACTTAAGTTCTGATATCTTAAGTTCTGTCTTCAGTATAAGTGCTGATTTCCATTTAAGTACTGATTTGTCCTGTTAAGTAAGATCTGAAAACTAAACACAAATCATATTAGCCATGACATCACAAATATATCTAACAATCTCCCCCAACTTGTAAATTAGCATAATATACAAGTTTAACAGATATTTGATAATGTCAAAAACATTAAGTACAAATGCATGAGAATTTGACTAGATAACTACAACTTACAGTCCTTTTTAGCTTTACCATCTTAAGGTTTCGATAACAGCTTCAGTCTGTATACACTTTCAGAATTTAAGCAGTTGTAGATCTTTGACTTGACTTCAATTTTTGATCTCTTTGATGTCAGAAATTGTTCTGAGATAGTTCTTCAAAAGACATATCTCAGCATATTCAAGTTCATTGACCATCCTCCTTTTAGCATTTATCAATTCAGCTGTATCTTCACCAGTTTAAAAAATAGCTGCTCTGAGATCATTTATCTTAGCTTTTCTTATCTCCTGATCTAGTCTGATCAGATATGCCTTGTCAGACTCTAGATTAAATTCCACAGCCTTATAACCCAGAAAAGTAGTTATGATCTTAGTAGAGTTAGGCTTCATATCGACAATATCACCTTTGTGATCTCTCTACTTGGGACAGTATGTGCTGTCAGACTTTACAGAGTAAAGCTTCTTCTGTCTTTGAATTTGTAATTTTAAATAACCTGCAGCACTATCTGTTAATCAGTCTTTCACTTGAAGTAGGAATAGAACATGTTCTAGTTCCTCAAAATACTTCAGTGGTATAGCATTCTGCCTGATATGGTATACCCTTCCATCTGTCATAAAATATAACAAGATATGTTCTTTCAAAAAGGTATGGTAAACCATTTGTACATATTCAAGTCGATTCAATCTTTCAGGAGTTGCTCCAACACCTGGTTCACTTAAGGAAGTTGGATCATTGGTAGTGTTATGTACTCTTCTTTCATCAGAACTACCCAATCCAGATTTATCTCTTGCTTCCTTTCCTGTAACAACTCTTGCTTCAAAACCACTTGTTGCAGTCTTCAAAGATTGAGTCTGTTTAGCTTTGGTGAATCCTGGTAGGAGTATCTTTGAAGGTTTAACATGAGAAATGTCAGAGGTTTCCTTTTCCTTATCTTCTGATATCAAGCCAACTTGAGCTATGTCAGCGGTTGCTTGCTTCATTATTATATCAGAACTTACTACATCTTGACTCTGAACAACATGAGCCATATCAGAGGTTGTTTAAAAAATCTTCTTTGAAATCAGAGTAAGACTAGCATTGATAATTGGCATTTTATACCACTTAGAACGTCTTATAATGGCTTGAATTGATGTCTTGAAATCAAGTATTTTGTGTATTTGTTGTATTTTTCTAGTGTTTTTTGCATTTCAGGGTATTACTTGCATTTGTGGAGAGATTTCATAAAGAATAAGCCTTAGTATGTGCTTGGCATTGCAAGTGGGAAGTTAGGAGCAAAATGCAGCGAAGAACGGGAGCAGAAAAATGAATTTTCCAGAAAAGTTCTGAGCGCCCGCTCAGCTCTCCTGAGCGACCGCTCAGGAAGCTGAGCGCCAGCTCAGGATTGCTGAGCGCCCGCTCAGGATTGCTGAGCGCCCGCTCAGGATTGCTGAGCGGCCGCTCAGGGGCGTAAAAAAAGATACTGATTTTTAGACTCCTAATTCTGTTGAGCTTCCAACTTCTGAGATAGCTGGGTTTTGTGGGACTTCTATATAAGTAGATTTCAGAGACGTTTCACGTGTGTTGAATCGTAGTATCAATCGAGGAGCAAGGAGATAAGGAAGAAGACCGTTTTATCACATCACAACGAAGAGGAAGCATAGTTTCTTGTGATTCTTTATTTCGTTGTAACAGTGGATGCTAGTTTTCTTTGCTTTGAACCTATTTACTCTTGTGACGTACTCTGGTTTAATATAAGTAGTTTATTTAGTTATTCTCGTGTGTTATTATCATGTTTTCATATGAACCCATGGTGACGATGAGTTCAATCATGGGCTAATCGTGATCATGGGGTCGTAACGGATTTACTATGAAATTCTTTAGTTAGTTGTTTAATACCTTAGTGTGTGATGATTGTTTGATATCTAGTATTGGTTGTGCTTATTCGTCTTATGTGCGTCGGCGAACATATAAGATAGGGTGTTAATCTCTTGTGAAGCGACGGTGGATCTTGAGGTTTAGAACTTGCCATGCTAGCATAGGATCATGTATGTGTATGCATGATTAGTGGGTAACTCTAACCGTTTTACTTGCCCTGTGTAATCATAAAGAATAACTTGTACTTAAATCGTTATGTTGTCAAATTCTGTAGACATATAGGGTCTCAACATAATTGATGCCTATTCAACTTCTGTCTTAATTGTGGATGCTTGGTAGAATGGTATTAGTACAATGAAAGTTGGCTTTTATCAGTTTCGTGTTGTTCGATTAATATCATCACCGTTACATGCTAAGGGTAATAACAATAACTATTGAATGAAGTAGTAATGAAGTTGTGATCTCATGTGTGTTTAATATTGTTAATTCAAGTATCAATTAAGTGTTTAATTCTCGTAGTTAATTGTAGTTAATAATTAGTTAATCAAATTTAAGTGTTATTGTCTTGACATTGAGAAGTAATTATACATTGGTGAGTAAGTGTAATTGAACATAATTAGTTTGAGTCTCTGTGGGAACGAACTATAAAGTATTCTATATTACTTGCGAACGCGTATACTTGCGTGTATTATTAGCGCGTGTTTTCGCCCTAACAAGCATCTTCTTCATCATCAGTTATTTCTTCATCCATGACTGGCATATAAACCTTTACAGGTTCATCAACTTTTTCTTTGCCCTTGGACCTTGGATCAATTTCCACTTGTGATTTGGCTTTGGTTGCCTCAGAATTTGTTCTTTCCTTTATCACAATACCCTTAGGCTTTGGAAATTTCTTTTCAACAACAGAAGCTTTAGATTTTGTCTTGACACCTTCTGCTTTGAGTCTAGCTTCTTCTTCGTTTAGACTCTCAAAATCCATTCCTGGATTTTCTTTAAGAAATAACTCCTTTGAAATTTCTTCATCAAGTTCCAGATGTTCACCAGAACTTATCCTTTTACCTGTATCAGAACTTATTCTTCTCCCAGTATCAGAACTTGTTCCTTGACTTGTAATTCTAGCTTTACTTGATGAAAATCCTTTGCCTTGACCTTGACCTCTACCCTTGTTAGAGTTTCCCTGGTCATCGTTTCCATCATCATTTCCCTTCAGTGTCTGAATAGATTTGCATTTGGACTTAATCACTTTCTCCCACTTTTTGGCATCAGCAGGTAAAAGAAGAGAGACAAGCAATTCCACCGAGGATTGGATCTCATTGAGTTTAGTTTGCTGAGAAGCTTGATTTTTTAGAATTTCATAAATCTGAGCTTGTTGCTTCTCCTGAGTTTTCTCAATATTGGAAATTCTGTCAAAGGATGGCTTGAAAAATCTGTTCTTTTCAAGTTTCACATTCATATCTTGCTGGATTAAGATTTCTTGAATTTTATTCACCTTGGCATGAGTTGTTGAGTGTTGACCTTGAAGGTGCCTAGTACTCAATGCAGTAACTCTCAGTTGTGCCTTAAAATCATCATTTATCAGCATTTCATCATCTTTTTCCAGATGCTCAGCAAGAATCTTTTCAGAAGGAACAAAACTAATTGTGTTCCATTCCTTAGTCCACTCCTTTCCTCTAGGAGTTTCACTCCAACATACTGGTGCTTCCCCTGTAACAAATTTCTTGACTAAATCAGCGTTATTAACTGTTTGTTGAGGTGCATGTCCTGATGGACCAGCTGCATCAGCATCTAAATTAGCAGCAGCTTCACCAGTAATATCTTCATTAGTAGCATCAGAACTTGTAGATCCTGCAGGCTGCAGTATCAGCATCCTCTGATAAAATAGCAGTATCTGAGGCTATAGAGACTTCAACATCATCCTCTAAATTTTGATCTGCAGCCACGTTCTGATCAACATCCAAAATTGATGTTATTGGTGGAGTGAGTTGAATTGGTGGAGCTTCCAAGTACAAAAGCTCAGACACAATCAAGTTATGAATATCAATTTCAGCACTTGTACCTGGTTATTCTGTATGTACTGGATCAACTATAGGTGACATAGGAGGTGTAGGTATTCTGTCTTGAGCAGTTTCTGGTTGTGCAGAAGGAAGTGATTCAATAATAATTGGTTCTGTTGAGATCAGAGATTCATGATCCCCTTCCTTAGCTGCTTCCACTACATCATCTGAATCTGACTCAACTATGTCCTTGTGAGCTCTATGTTTCTTTAATTTCTTCAAAGGTGGAGACACTGTAGGAGCTTTATCATCAGAATTTAACTTTCTAAGCCTTTTGAGGGGCCTAGAACTCCCAGATACAGTATCCTTCTGAGAAGAAACCTTCTCAGCTTCTACAACAACAGGTTCTGATATGGGAACCTGTTCCTCAGTTGTTTCCTAAAATCATCAAACTTTAATCAAAACATTCATCACAAAATAAAATTAAAAATCGATGAAGAAAAGATTAATAAATTGTAATTAAACATGCACAGTCACATAATTTGAGAAATAAAGAACAAATCTTGCAATTAAAGAAAATTTCATTGATATATCAGATGATTACATTAGATAAAATTTAGCAATTACATGCAAAAAGTACAAGATAGTCATATTCTACGAATCCTAACATCAACAGCCTTAGTCCTAGTCTAAGAAGCCTGACAAAGCTGATGGTGAAGAGAAACGGATAGATGACAATTAATTCTTCTTCCTACTTTCAACAAAGAGAACAGCAAGATGAATAATTTGCTCCTGCTGTTTAAGAATACGAAGATGAGCTTCTCTTTCAAAAGACAACAGATCATTTTTAATGTTCTCTGGAAGTTAAATCCAGATGACAAATGGAATGTTTTTGATAGGATATGAATTCGGAATTCCATTGTGAAAGATAGTCACAGTTTCTGTGCCATAACAGTAATACCAACTAAAATGTGCCATTATTTGAGAGAAATGATCAGATGTGGTTTTACTGATGAATGATCAGTTATTTAAATAGGCAATGGAATACTAAGGGACGCGAGGAATGGTTAAAAATTACAAGTAAAAATAATGACCCCTCGACTCCCTAGACTGATGTGTAATAATAACAGTCAGTAAAAGATCTAAAGCCAGAATTAATGGGCACGAGATATAATAACAATTACTGTGCGCATGCAGTTTTTCAAGACATACACGCAAACCACTAACCCGTAATGATTATGACTATTTTCTCTCACGTAAACCAATATTCCGTAAAAATATTATCATTCAAGTAATGACCAAAAATAAACCAAGTAAATAAATACTACCACGTCAGCATCAGAACTTGATTATTATCAGATTTTAAAAGTCATCAGAATATGGCTACTTTACTCGAAAAGTGAATGTTTATTCCTGCAATTCTTCACACAAATACTAATATGGTTTCATCAGAACTTAATCATCAGAACTTCCATCAGAACTTGTCCTCAGAATTTATGCAAGCTGACGCATAAATTGTTCATCTAAAACAGCATTTATCACCACAGTAATTTTTATCATTCATATGGAGTGTAAGTGTGTGCATTAAGCTAAACATCAAACAAAGAGTAAAGTCTGATTCACTTCAGTACATCTTAGAAATAAGGCATAACTAAGAACTTTGCTCAAAATTTTTCATTATTCTGAAGTCTACTTTAGAATGAGTTCATGCATGAGTCCACCTTAACTATTTTGTGCTCATTTATGCATCTTTTGAAATTCCTTTTTATAGTGGCTTCTCTGTGTATGTGAGTCATGACTGCTTATCAGAATTTATGCTGTTATCAGAGTATTTCTCCAGTAATCATAGAGTGTGAAAAGTCACCAAGAAAAATTTATTTTGCTTTTCTAATGCATATTACTTAATACCAGCAATGCACTTGGGTCTTCCCTTCCACATTTTTACTCTAGATCTCAAAGGAGTACCTGATTTTTATTTTTTTTCTTTTCTTTTTCTTTTGATATGTGAGGCTTATCAGCACTTAGTATATCCATCAGATTTACTAACATCAGAGCTTAACAGATAAGAAGCACTATTCTAGTTTTTGACTTAGTAATAAGATACACAAAGTAAACTTCAACTAAGCTCAATATCAGAATTTTCTTATGTTAAAAGATTTCCACATAAACAATTACTTCATATATGGGATCTTTAGTATATTAAAGACTACTAGGTTAGCATATCTAGCACAATTATCCTCATTGGATTGAATATTCACAGAAACATTCATATCACTATCAGAGTTTAGAAATTCACATCAGACAACAATCAGCACTTAAGCAAATTTCAATTTAAGCATAGAATACACAGAGATAGTAATATCTGTAAATACTAATCATAAAGTCTGATGTATCAGAACATAAACTAGGCAGATTTAGAAAAAAACCTGAAACCATTCCAAGTTCATTTACTTATCTTGTAAAAGTAGCTTCACACAGTGGTTTTGTGAAGATATCTGCTAGTTGTTGATCTGTTGGAACAAAATGCAATTCCACTGTACCTTCATCCACATGTTCCTTTATGAAGTGGTACCTAATGCTGATGTGCTTTGTCATTGAGTGTTGAACTGGATTACCTGTCATAGCAATAGCACTTTAATTATCACAGTAAATAGGGATTTTAGAAAATTCTAACCCATAATCCAGTAACTGATTCTTCATCCAAAGAATCTGTGCACAACAGCTTCCTGCAACAATATATTCTGCTTTTATAGTTGATGTGGAAATTGACTTATATTTCTTGCTAAACCAAGAAACCAATCTGCCTCCAAGAAATTGGCAGCTTTCACTTTCTTTGGGTCAGTCTGAGATAGAAAAGAATGATAGAGACATTCATTTGATGTAGTTGTTCTCGTTCTAACACCTGCATCAGAATTTCCAATAATTAAGTCACGTGTATGTGCTTTAGTCCACTTCCTTGCAGATGGAAGGTTATCTCTAGAACTGGATGCTCCCCCATAATCCATGCTGTCTCCATCAACATTTTCTGATGCTCCCCCTGAAATTATGCTCTCTGAGTTGGATCCTTCAGAATTTATGTTTCCAGAAATATCAGAACATGAGTTTCCAGAATTATCAGAACTTGGCCCATCAGAACTTGAAGAGCCTGTTGTAGGTTCTGATGCTTCTTGAGATGTGGTTGGATCTTCAATATGCTCCCCCTACACAGGTACATCTTCCTTTGGCGTAGTCACCACAGTTTCAATAACATCAGAGTTTAATCCATCAGAGTTTGCAATATCAGGATTTAGACTGTCAGGATTTACAGAATCAGAATTTAAAACTTTATTTTCGAATCTCAACTGATAATGATCATTGAAATCTTCAATTCCACTAATCTTCTTATCATCAAAAGTGACATTGATAGATTCCATGGCAATCCTTGTTCTTAAATTGTAGACTCTGAAGGCTTTTGTAGAAAGTGGATATCCAACAAAAATTCCTTCATCAGCTTTTAGATCAAATTTGGATAGCTGTTCAGGATGAGTCTTAAGAACAAAACACTTGCATCCAAATACATGAAAATACTTCAGATTAGGCTTCTTTTTATTCACCATCTCATATGTTATTTTTCCATGCTTGTTGATAAGTGTTGCATTATGAGTAAAACAAGCAGTCTGCACAGCTTCAGCCCAAAAGTAGGTTGGTAACTTTGCTTCATCAGGCATAGTTCGTGCAGCTTCAATAAGAGTTCTATTCTTTCTTTCAACAACTCTATTTTGTTGTGGAGTTCCAGGAGCATAGAATTCTTGCTTTATTCCATGGTTTTTGCAGAACTCTTCCATAATCAAATTCTTGAACTCAGTGCCATTATCACTCCTTATGATTTTCACAGAATCTTTGAACAATTTATCTAGTTGCTTGACATGATCAATTAAGATAGATGTAGTTTCACTTTTTATGTGCAAGAAATACACCCATGTATATCTGGTGAACTCATACACTATGACCATAGCATATTTCTTCTTTGCAATAGACATGACATTCACTGGACCAAATAGATCAACATGTAGTAGGTGATAAGGCTCAAGAATTGATGATTCAGTTTTGCTCTTGAATGAAGATTTTCTTTATTTTGCCTTCTGACAAGAATCACAAAGGCCATCAGGAGCAAATACTGATGGTGGCAGTCCTCTCACAAGATCTTTCTTGATTAGTTCATTTATATTGATAAAATTTAAATGAGAGAGTTTCTTGTGCCAATCCCAGCTTTCTTCAATTGATGCTCTACTTAACAGACAGATTGCAGAACCATCATTACTTGTTGAAAGCTTGGCTTCATAAATGTTACCATGCATGTATCCTTTCAGAACAACTTTACCTGTAGATTTGCTTACAAATTCACAGTGTTCTTCAAAGAAATCCACATGATAACCTCTATCACAGATTTGACTAACACTCAGCAGATTGTGTTTAAGTCTTGAGACCAGAGCTACTTTTTCAATGATGACATTCCCAAGATTGATATTTCCATATCCCAGAGTTTTTCCCATATTGCCGTCTCCATAATAAACACCTGGGCCAGCTTTCTCCACAAAGTCTGATAGCAGGGCTTTATTTCCAGTCATATGTCCTGAACATCCAGTGTCCAGAACTAGGATGTTTTTCCTGTTGCCCTGCAATCACAAAGACCACTAATGATTAGTTTTAAGGACCCAGACTTGCTTGGATCCTTTGGCCTTATTAAGTTTGTTAACATTTGCAGTGGATTTAGCATCAGAGTTTATGTTAACAGTTTTCTTATCAGAATTTGCAATATCAAACTTTGCATCAGAACTTACACTAGAAGGAATAATGCTAACTTTCTTAATAAAAGGTTTTATTTGATAATAATCATAGTACAAACTATGATATTCCTTACAAGTATAAATGGAATGCCATAAACTACCACAATGAAAACAAGGATTTTGTGGCTTATATCTAACAGACTGACTCTTAACTTCTGGCTTTGAGGGTAAGGAGTTTATTTTCTTATTCTTCCTGCAAAAAGACGCCAGATGGTTAAAGTTTCCACAGTTATGACATGTTTTTCTAGGAGCATTAGGAACAGACTTATAATTGTTACTTTTGTTCACACCTTCCTTTCCATTCCTATTTTTGTTAGGTGGCTTTACCTTGTTTATATTTTTAACTTCTTTCAACTTATGCTTAAGCTGCTTCTTAGTCATTAAGCCTATGTTTACTTCAGTTGGCTTATCCTGTTTAGGTTTGTCAGAAGTTAATTTCTCCTTAACTTCTGATTTCTCAATATCAGTCTTTGCAGTTACAAACTTAACAGGATTTACCTTTGGTTTTTGGTTAAAAATTATAGGCTCAGTTTCTACAGTTCCTTTACTGTTCTTATCATCTCCATAACCTAAGCCCTCTTCCCAGTTTCCACTACTAAGAATATCCTGAGTTGTTTTACCAGAGTTAGTCCAAGTCCTGATAATCTCTCTTTCCTTTTCTAACTCAGTTTTTAGAGATTCATTCATTTTTAGCACTTCATCCCTAACATAAAAGGCATCATCTCTATCTTTCTGAGTTTGATGGAACATGACTAACTCTTTTTCTAAATAATCATTCCTTTTTTTATAAGCAAGATTTTCAGAAGTTAATCTTTCACATGTTAAAGTTTGATCTTTATAACTGATGAACATGGTTTTAAGATATCTTCTCAACTCAGTAATATCATCAGTATGAAAGGCATAAGTAGTTTGAGGTACCTTTAAGTCAGCAGTATCAGAACTGCTATCAGCATTTGCCATCAAGGCATAGTTTTCCTCATCCTTAGAATCTGAAGCATCTGACCAGCTTTTCTTCTTTGTGACAAGAGCCTTGCCTTTGTCACTTTTCCCTTTTCTGTAATCAGGAGATATGTGGCCTTTCTCACCACAGTTGTAGCATTTAACATTTGAGTAATCTCCTCTGTTAGACTTTCCTCCTTTGCCTTCAGATTTCTGAAACCTTTCTTATCAGAACTTGCAACTCTCATGGAAAACTTCTTTCCTCTCCTGAATTTCCTGTATGCAATCTTTGTGATTCCTTTCACCATAAGAGCATATAGCTTCATCATCTCTTCATCAGGGTCCATCTCAGGTATACTTTTAGTTTCTGAGTCATCATCGCTATCAGAACTTGATGACTCAGTATCAGACTTTGTGATGAGAGCCTCTCCCTTGCCTTTCTTTGAGGCAGCAACTTTGGGACTTTCCTCCTCAGCCACAAAGGCAACTGTCCTTGACTTTCTTCCATTCATCTTGCTTCTTTGTTCCATCTCAAGTTCATGAGTCTTGAGCATCCCATAAATTTTATCAAAAGTTGTTTCATAAAGATTATAGTTGTCTCTTATTATTGTGGCCTTCAAATCCCATCTTTTAGGAAGAGCTAACAGGAATTTAAGATTTAAATCTTTAATATCATACTCTTTGTCAACTAGTGACAAATCATTCAAGAGTTTGACAAATCTGTCATATAAATTTGTTAATGACTCATCAGGATTTGAGTCAAAGTGCTCATACTCTTGAGTGAGTATAGTCTTCCTGTTCTTCTTGATTGAATCAGTTCCCTGACACCTTGTTTCCAAAGCATCCCATATCTCTTTTGCAGTCTTGCATTGAATTACCCTATTTGACATGATATTATCAATGGCACTATGAAGCAAGTGTCTTACCTTTGCATCCTTTACAATCGATGAGATATCTTCAGCAGTGTAATCACTTTTCTCCTTTGGTACAGACTTTGCTGGCTAACCTGCAACTTTCACAGAGAGTTTGGTTGGCATATGTGGTCCTTCATTAATCCTGTCGAGATATTCTGGATCTGTAGCTTCCAGAAACATAGCCATCTTCACTTTCCATATAAAATACTCAGAAGGTTTCAACATGGGAACTCTTATAGTCTCATATCGACTATGGGTTATGGTTTTTGGAGGTTCTTCAGTTTTGGTGGGCTTGGTTGGAGTTTCTATTTCAGACATGATTGTTTTGGATCTTTACTGTATGTGTGTTAACAAATAGGCTCTAATACCACTTGTTAGGTCACACACACTGTAGAAGGGGGTTGAATACAGTATTTACTACAATCAAATCGAATATAAGAACTCAAGTAACAGAAAACAGATTTAATTCAACACAATAAACTCTGTTACAATATGGAACTGTCCTCTCTCAGTGATGAACAAATTATCACGAGAGCTGCTAGGGTTACAAAGAATAATAACTTCGATAATGATAACACTTATAGTGTAAACCATATGCCTGTGTTTATATACTACACAGTTACAAGGTAAAGTTCTAATTGATGTGGAATATAATTCTGCTTCCTAAAATATATCAACTAGTTATCTTTTCTTCCAAGTATTATATTCTTCATAGAATTCTTTCTTCATGCATATTTCTTTCTGTCTTAGTCTCGATCTTCTTTCCTTTCAATCAACCACCTTCCTTATCTGAAAGTCATCTTAAGTCCTGATATTATCTCCTGATAAATATCTTCTGATAACTTAAGTTCTGATAACTTAAGTTCTGATAACTTAAGTTCTGATATCTTAAGTTTTGTCTTCAGTATAAATGCTGATTTCCAGTTAAGTATTGATTTGTCCTGTTAAGTAAGATCTGAAAACTAAACACAAATCATATTAGCCATGACATCACAAATATATCTAATATAGGTTACTCATTATCAATTTCAACTAGGTTAGGCAATTGTAGAAATTTCTTCTTTTCGTCGACTTAGTTATCTTTTAATTTCTTATTCTCGTGAAAAAAATCTGTAGTGATAGAAGGCTGGATTGAACTTCCAAAGTTCAGCGAATGATATATTAGAGGGATAAGGTCTTTTTTGCAGAATGTATTTTCTAGATACTTTGTAGGTGATGAAATCACATGCCCCTGCAAAAACTGTGGTAATCACAGGTGGCATCGTGAGGATGTGATTTTTGATCATCTCGTCTACAGTGGTCCATCTCCATTGTTAGTGAACTGGATTTGTGAGATATCTGGCCCTCATTCCAAAATAGAAAATATAATTATGGAGTTTGATGAGGGCGTATATTTCGGAGAAAATTTAGGTGAAATGTTGCACCGTACGCACAACTGCCAAGACGAGGGTAGGGGTTCTGGTAAACCAAATGAAACAGCTAGAAATTCTTATCGCCTTATTGAAGATTGAAAGCAGCCTCTGTATCAAGGTTGCACAAAATTCTCGCGACTAGGTTTTATTAATAGGCTTTATACCTTGAAATGTGTACACGGAATTCTCGAGTCTGCATTTACTGATTTATTAGAGCTGATTAAATGGGCCTTTCCAGAAGCACACATCCCTCTTTCATTTAAGGTTGCGAATAATGTCATTAAAGACTTAGGCCTAGATTACCAAAAAATAAACGTATGTCCCAACAATTGCATGTTGTTTTGGGCAGCAAATGAGAAGGAAGAAGTCTGTAAAGCTTGCAATGTCTCTAGGTGGGCTGTAGTGGAAAATAAAGATACAAGTGACGGCATTCCAGAGTAGTTGATGCACAAGTTCCGGCAAAAATAATGCGTTATTTTCCACTTAAGCCGAGGCTCCAAAGGTTGTTTATGTGCAAGAAATATGCATAACTTATGACTTGGCATTCGTCGTGACGGCAAAAAGATAGAAAACTCAGGCATCCGCAGATGCCGAGTCCTGGAAGACGATGGATGCCAAATTCCCTCATTTTGCGGAAAATAATAGAAATGTCAGATTAGATCTAGCATCTGATGGGTTCAGTCCATATCGTACAATGAGTACAACTCATAGTATGTGGCCGATTGTGTTCGTAAATTAAAATCTCCCACCTTGGTTATGCATGATGCCGGAAAACTTAATACTCTCAATGATTATCTCCGGTCCAGAATCTCCAAAACACAGTATTGATGTTTTTATACAGCCCCTTATCGCCGAGTTGAAAGATTTATGGGATAAATTCATAGGAACTTACGATGTTTTAGCTGGAGAAAATTTTAATCTGCGTGCAAGTATTTTATGGACCATTAGAGATTTTCCGGGGAACACAATTCTATCCGGTTTGAAGAATTATTAACTGGTTTTCAGAATCAGTTTGGGGGTGATAAGAGCAAGAAAAAGGGCAGGAAGAAGAAAGGGGAAAAATGATTCTCCTTTAAAAAAATCAATTTTTTTATTTACCATATTGGAGTCGGAACTTGCATCGACATAACCTTGATGTTATGCACATAGAAAATAACCTATGTGATAGCATGTAACGTCTGAGAAATATTATGTAATTATTTTAATCAATAAATAATTATTATGTGATTTTATGTGAATTTTGGTGAATTATTTGATGATTGATATTAATATTTGGATGTTTATTTTTGATAAAAATTTAGATATTTTAATCTCTAATTATCCAGAATAAAATATAGATTGCTTTGGTATTTTCTGGTAATTTTTGGAGTGTTACGTGATTTTATAAGGATTTATAGAATCAATAATAATTATTTTTACGTGATTATAAAATTACTTTTTAGAATCAGAAATCGTCCCACTTCAACCATTTTTGTGTTTTTACAACCCGAAACTCTTCCGAAAACTCCTTCCTAACCTAATCTGATAATTCTGAGCACTTTCCGTATTTTGACTTTTTCGATCCAGGATACGGTTTGACCTATGCGAGTCCCGGCGTAAAATTTTCGATACGCCAATCATTTTATAGATCAATAAAAATTCGTATCCTCAGAAGGCGAGATATTATTACCTTGTTTTCATATAAAATGTTTTATAGGAAGTTCCGTTTTGAGAATTATCCAAGTTTGGTATTAAAAATATATCGTCTTTATAGGTACTTAGCGGCTAAGTAACCTATTTTTGGATCCGATATGTAAATGTAAGTATGAAATTATTAGGTAAATAAAATATGTGATGGTTCTGTCAGCCATGTGTTGATGTACTATTTATTGTTTATGATTTGTTGGATGCGAAGATTAATTTTGTAATTAATTATCGAGCTGTATGACCGTAATTCATTTTTTAAAGTAATTTTATTAATTATTTATTATTATAAATGCTAAAATTGTTTCTAAAATTATTTTTGTTGTTCTATAATTTTAATTTTTATTTTTAGGGGTTTATAAAATTTAGAAATCAGTATTTTATTAATTATTTATCTTTAAATGATTTGCTGATCTCCTTTAATTGTAAAATCAGTATTTAATTCCAGAATGCTTCAAAAATTATAAATGATTTTCTTGAAATCGATGGTTGTAATGCGAATCAAGATAATAGCGAAAATAAATAAACGAATAAATTAATAAATAACATAGAAACACAGCCTCATTATCTCTCCCTCAACGCCTTTCATTTCTCTGTTGTCAATCTCTCTTTCTCGATCTCTCTAATCTCTCGATTCTCCCTCTCATTTTTTTTCTTTCTTCTCTACATCTCTATTTCACAAACTCCCTCTGCTTTCTTCCCTCTTCTCCCATCTATTCCGCCGGAATTGGTAAGTTCACCGGATTCTTTCTCCTCCCGCTATGTCCCTCTTTTCCGATTGATTTCTTCGATTCTGTGGTGACTCCTTATTGTTGATATATATATGCATGCGTGTATGTATGGTGTCAGCCTTATTTTTGTTATTCCTAACGTTACCGCCTCTCGGAAATTTCTGAGAGGTATGGTGGCGCGTGTAGTTGTGTTGTGCGCGTGTGTCTTGTTGTCTGTTACCTGTTGCCTCAACTTGATTTTGGTATTAATTGTTTTAATTTTTATTGTTCCTGCAGAAATTAAATTGAATCAATTCGTGAAAAATAAAATATTTTATATGGGGATTATTTTGATATATCGGTGAAACGTACGTAGGATGCCCGGTATTACGGGAACCCGTAGATTTTACCACCGACGATGATGAGTTTCGGCGAGTCGACAGTGGACGGTGATGATTTTAATCTGAGTCCTACGTTTATAAATTAAATAAATTAGTTTGTGATATTCATTACGAAATGAAAACGAATAATGATTAATAAATTGAATCTGTATTGGTGGTTGGGATTGATGAATTGGATTGTAGACTCTATTGTATTGTGATTGTTGTTGTGTTTTAATGTCGATTTGATTTCGACGTGTAGGCCGATAAACAAAGGAGACACTGCCCAATTTTCGGGAAATTGATTCCGAAAAATACGGGAGTGTAACCAGCAATTATCGGAGATGTCGAATAACCACATATAATTAGATTATATGAACTTAAGTGCGATTGAGACAAAATAATTTATAAATAATCATTTGCCCTGTTTTTCAAAACGACGAGTATACGTATTTTTCCGAAAATAAATACCGAACCAAGTTTCAAAGATGTGGACCATAATTGCTATGTGTATTTCAATAATACATATAAGTATGAATCGGGTTATGAAATCGTATGGGTAGAAGTGATAGTGGTATTATGTTAAGCGACACGATTATCTGAATTAGGGTATTTTAACCCTGTAGGTCCTAGTCGGAAAACCCGAGGATCGACATCGGACTAGGAATGATATAGTGTTTATACGTCGAGATCAATGAAGTTCCAATCGAAGGGCCTGAGTGTTGGGATCGTATCCAAAATGGGATAGTAGTTTGACGGTAAAGCCGAACGTTCAAATCGAACCAAAGTCAACCAGTAAATAACGATTAAAGCTTATTGAGGCAAGTATTCCTGAACTTACAGTTTTAAAATACTGAAAATATTTCTTCGTTCCTATTCTAAGTTCAGAATAGTTAACTGTTTTATATTTCGTTGCAATTACTCTTAATTATGCAAGTTCTTTTTCATTATTGTTCCTATAATTCGATTGCTCTCTTGAGCAAATACCCATTCTTTCGAATTATTTGCGAACCCTGAGTTGGGATGTTTGAAATCAAAATGATTTGACATCAAAATACTCCATGGGCTGGATAGTGATGTGTGGGATTAAGTGTTCTTAATCCTATGGACCGGGACATGACCGGTGCCTTGAGATGGGCCGTAGAGCCTGGGGACCGACTGGATCTATACATGTAGTGTAATATCCGGGATATATCGTAATTATTTTGCTATTAAATAATTATTATGTGAGTTCAGTATCTATTCTGTGAGTTAATTGTTAAATGTTATCTGTACTTGGATATTCAAAAATAATATTAATTGAGTATTTTAATTTTTATATGTCCAAAATAAAATATAGATAATTGTCATATCTTCCTAATTATTTTTATGTTGATTTATGGATTTATAAGGATCATATGAAATTTATAAAATCTTTTTCCGAGTATTTAAAATCTATTTTATAAAAACGGGAACCAACCGACGTCAACCGTTGTTACATTTTTGGAACCCGAAACTCTTCCGAGAACTCCTTCCTAACCTAATTGTAATATTCCGAGCATTTTCCATGTTTCGACTTTTTCGATCCGGTGTACGGTTTGTCCTGCGCGGGTCCCGGCGCAACATTTTCGATACAGTATTCATTTCGGTAAATCAATAAAACCCGTATTTTCGATAAACGGGAGCTTTTTATTAAACTATCACAATTATCACTTCGTAATACGTGTAACCAAGCGCTGAGACCAAGACCGCAGTACAAATTGTACTGATTTGGATAATTATCCCGAAAACCGATACCGTTTGGATCAGTTTTTACAAATAAACGTACCCTTTTATATCCGGAATGATCCAACGGAATACTAATATTCCGTAAATATAAATAGTCTTTTATCATATTTTATTTCGTATCAAAATCATTTGCAGATAATTAATTCTATAATTTTCAGAGAAAAACCCTAATTACATAAACTGTTCTAAGAATCAAACAGCAAAACGAAGGCGTTACCGATCTCTGTTTTCAGAGCTTGAGTAACCAAAACGAAGGATTTGAAGTGTTCTATCAGATTCTGAGCTTTGTTTCACTGCGGAATCAAAGGTTTATTTTCTGGAAATTTATTTATTTTCGAATTAAATTTATTAAAAATATGAATTTTTGTTCGGATGATTGTTTGTATGATTTGATGATTGCATGTTGTAGAGCTTGTTTTCCTGATGATTTTGATATATTATACGTCTGATTTGGAGTTCAATAACATGTTCAAATTTGAGTTTGATTTTCGAATTTTAAAATTAGGGTTTATAACCCGTATGAATGTTCTTAATTGAAATTTAGGGGTTTCTTATTCTGAAATAGATTGATGTTGTGGTATAGTGTATTGTATTCTCTGTGAAATTTGTAATCTAGTCGTACAAGTTTCATGAATCAACGAGGTCTGTAGAGAAGGGAGTTGTGTTTTGAAGTTTACGTCGAACCCGCCGGAAACCGGCGAGTTTCTTGATCACATTCCGGCCAAGTCTGGGGTTATTGATGAATTTTGATTGCAGATATAGGTTCCTGGTGTTGTGTAGTTTAATTCTGGAGGTGATGGTGGTAGGAGGATGCCGGAGGTGAGTTCTCCGGCCACCCCTGATTTTCCGGCGACTGAAACTGCAAAATTGCAGTTTAGTCCCTGTATTTTTGAAGATGGTGAAGTTTAGTCCCTGTAGTTTGCAAAGTTTTCAAAAATAGGATTCATGTTTATAAAATATTTAAAAATCATATTTCCTATTTATTTTTATTATAAAAATTCATTTTTAATTTCTGAAAATTCTGAAAATTATTATTTTAATTCCGAAAATTATTTTTAATTCAAAAATAAATCTGAATTAATTAGTTAATTAATTTCAGTTAATTTTAATTAATTAATTGGTCGATTAATTCGAAAAATTAATTGATTAATTGATTTAATTAATTGATTTAATTAATTATTAATTGATTTTAATCAATTATTTAATTAGATTTAATTATTTAAAAATGATTTAAAAATTGCGAAAAATAGTTTCGAGCTTTAAAATATTATTCTAAATTATTTCCAAAGCTCGATAATTAGTATAAAATTGTTTCGGAGCCAGAATTGGCCTACCGAACCCTGTTTATTAACCCAAAATTGATCCAACGACCCGTTTTAATTCCGAAAAATGTTTTAAAAATCATTTTAAATATCAGAAAGCCTATTTATGACCCGAGACTTCTTTATAAATAATATATCATTGATTACGTGATGTATTATGTGCTATATGTGACTTGTTGATTGACTATCAGTCTATATATTCGGTGTTTACTTGATTATTGCATAACTTTCAATCCGTTAATCAGACTTGGGTAAAACGAAGGGTAGATAGAAGTATGTGTTGAATAGAACTCTATGAGTCAATTATTGATAGATGTTTATGATATGTGAGCAGAAGAGGCAAGGCGTAGGAAAGGGAAACAGGTAGTTGAGGAGTAAGACGATTATGATTGGAAGCGAGTGCAGTGTAGTAAGCTAATACCCGGAAAGTGTTCTGAACTTTCTCGAGATATTGTAGTACTTGATAATCTTGTTGATATTGAAAATGCTTTGAAGCACTGTACCCTAAACCTTGATTCCAGTTATTGATCTTGAGCCGTAACCTGATTCTTTCTAGACCATTGATTGTTGTATACCCAAACACGAACCTCAAGTATACGATCCTACTCCACAAATACATACAAACTAAATATTAAACACTGAACCAGATTGCTTACACAATCAAATCTTTGTATTTTATGCTTTGAAAGACCAAATCCTTGAAACCCTGAAACATTGATTCATTTGTTATCCAATTCTTTCATTACCCAGCATCCAAGCTTTGAAATTACCTTATTGATCCTTACAAGGATTGAAACCCTTTCATTGTTAAACACTCATTATTGTTAATGATTCTGGTTATTAATTATTATTGCTTATTCTATTATTATGTTAGAATTGGATTGTTTTTATAAAATTGTGGACCAGATTCGTGGTCAGACCATATAATGGTCAAGTTAGGCCAATGTGTGCCTTGGATCCAGTAGTTAGAGCAGTGATGTGTGCTTTGCTTGGGATTAGTGCGTGACTGATCAGCAGCCTAACCTTGGTTCTTAACCTGAAAATATAATATCCAATTCTAAATCATAATCCATTGTTCACTTGATATCATAAACATGTTCACTTGATGATCATTATTCTCAGTTTTGTCATTGTGACTTGTTGAGCTAGTTAGCTCATTTGTGCGATATTGTTTCTGTTCTTTTCCAGTTAAGAAGGAACCAGTTGGTACCGCGGATCCCCAGTCCAGCGCGAGAGCTAGGGGTTCAGGTTGATTGAGCTAAGCTAGTAGGTTTCTTTTGGGATAATTTAAGTCTGTAAAAGTTTGTAATAATGTTTAATACTCAGTTTTGAGTTTGGAATAGTTGGGATTTGAACAGTATGTAATATAAGTAGATGTGTGGCTTGTGTGCATACTTTAACCTGTTGCGATCCGTGGTAGTTGGTAAATAGGGTCACTGCATATTATTGTTATCTTTATTATTGCTATAAGCAGGTTATAAATAAGGCGTGTGTGTGTGTGGACCACAAACTTCTGACCCGGGTTTGGAGGGCGCCACATGTAGGTATAGATCTGCATTGTATCCTGACTGATCAGCATTATATATGTGTGAACTAGTGTCCAGTCTAATTCGTTGTTGATCGCCATTAACGACATTCTCTCTCGAAAAGTTTTATGATTCCAAAACCGTACAAAACCCTGATTCTGGAGATGAATCTGGGAATCGATTGTCACTTTTAGATTTATAATTGAAGGCTGATAACAGCCAACGTTTATTCTCTTAACTCTCTCAAATAAATAGAATTGTCTAAATTTTTTAAAGATTTTTTCCGGAAAATTTCCTTTGGTATTAATGCTTGAAACTCAAATTATATACTTGCTGGGCATTTTTGGCTCACTCTTGCTTTGTAAATTCTCATTTCTTTCAGAAGCAGATAAGGATATAAGTGAATAAATTTCTTTAAATAGAAGAAGTTAGAGAAATCTCCGCTGCGAGAGGACGAAGATGTTAGAAAAATATGAAAACGACGTTAGCATAAAGGTATTTACATTTGTATTGTAGTTGTTGTGAGTTGTAGAAGGTTAGATTCTTGTTTCATACCATAACTTGTAAACGATCCGGATTCAAGGGGTTAATTGAATATTCTTTTATTTTATATAAAAATTATTTCGTGACACCAAATCTTGACCCTGGATTTGGCGATCCTCTTCGGATAATTCGTCCAATTACAAGTTGGCATCAGAGCTACAGGTTATTGGTCACTGAAATAAGAATATATGAGGGTAAGATAGGAGTGATAGGCCATATGAGATAGGAAAGACCCTAGGCATACTCATTTTAAGTTCGAATTGAGTGTGAGTGAGGATTAGCAGGTCGGATACGGAATTGGTAAGCCAAGATGGTTAAGAAAAGTGTAAAGCGAATATCGCAACATTATAAGTATATTGAACTCTCTGATCCAACAGTAATGATGAATAGACAGATTGACGAAGAATAGGTATGTTACCCTACTTTTTATGGGGATTTGAGGCAGATACGATTGATTCTTATGAGGACTTGTGTAAGGGAAGCTAGGTGAATTTTGGTACGATTTAACTTAGAATTAAGTAGTAGGACGAGCTCCATGTTGGAGGCAACGAGTTGATGAAAGCTGCTGAAGAGTCAAAGTTGTAAGCTGCAAAGGCACCACCATTGCGAGAAGATTCTTAGCACATATCGGGCGTTGCGCGATGAATGATATCTACCTTCCTAGGTATAGGTAATAATAGCATGAAGGTGTGACTCTATATGCAGACAAAACATTGAATTGCATTAGTGATCATGAGTATAATGTCCGGGACGACGACGAGAATATCAATGACGGTGGCAGATGTCAGCATTGGTTTAGAATTATGAACAAAATGGTATACAACGGTACCTCAAGGTTTCGTCGACTAATAAATACGAACAAAATTTAAGGAGAAGTAGAGAATATACCAAAGTGGAAAGACCCGTACATGATCATTCCTTTAATTATATATTAGTGAATCATAAAATTAGAAAGTAACTTATATCGTAATGACGACCAAATATTTGATTCCCAAAACTTTAAAATGAGATTTCGAAAAAGATTTTCTTAATCAACTTTTACAAGATTTTTCCATAATATGAGTTTCACAATTTGGTTGTTGAATTGCTATTTAAGTTCTTGTTATTACCAATAAAAAATGACTTGAAAGGATAATGAATCTAGACTCAGTATTATTAGTTCGGAGGACCAAGGAAACCTACTAGCAGGAGGAAAGTTTAAAGTTTCTCCGTGAAAGATGAAAGTAAACTTTGTTTAATAATATCAACAATTGAATTAACATGTTAAAATATTATTTACCCAATTCATGAAATTATTAAAATTTAACGAGATTCGTGATTCGAACGGACAGAGGATGATTAGAGGAAATTGAAGAATTTTCCAGATGATTGGAGAAGAATCGTATTTCTATCGACAGAATTGAGGTGTTGCATGATCGATGGTTATCCTACGCAACATAGATAAAATTGGAAGCAGTGATTATAAATTTTGTAAGGACGTGATTATGATCCGATTATCAAGGCATTTAATGTGTAGGCATTTCCAGGTGAAATTCCAAGGTTATGATGTGACCTAAATTATGAATCTCTTATCCAAGTAATTCTGGAAGGCATACGTGGGTGAAGCGTGGAAGGTGACCAACACTAACATTCTTTCTAATACGACAACATATGTTCTCTTGATTCTTGAATACGTATGAGCTTCTTCTGTTGATAAATCATATGAGGCAAAAATGAAAGAAAATTTATTGTACTCCTTCCAAATTATTTCTCTTCTCAAAATATTGCTTCTTAATTGAGACAAACAGTGTGGTGATGTGACACTTTGTCAAAATGACGAAGAGTCTGGTGGGATGCCACTTAATCATGTGTTGGATGCCATATAGTATGAAAGACTTGCCATCTTGAGTACGGATATGGTTGTCCCATTCTTCACTCATTTTTCTTCCTTCAATTTCTTGATCCCCAAATCCTCCCAATAATTTGTGGTATTGTTATTTCTTATTCAGTTTTTAATCAAAATCATATTCACGAACTCTCCTCTTGCGTAGAGTCCGCTCTTTGACAATTACAAAAGAAATGGAATAGTCCCGTGTGACAGGTAGAAATTACGTGTTGGAGGTGGATACGATTGCAAATCGATAAATGGTGGACATCTGCGAGCAAGGAAGAACGGATACACCGACAACATGGACATGGCGAAGACATCAAGTCAGACAGTTGCTCCTATTACGAGGATCTTATCAGTATGGTAGATTGCGTTAACGCGATGCATTCCAAATCAGAAGATTTCGACGTGAAATAAATCGTTAGTGAACCGTAATAAATAAGTTAATTACAAAATAATGAAGCAAAGTTATGTGCGTCAGAAAAAGCAAACGAGTATTGGGACGATAATCAAAGATTAAGGAAATTCTGAAAAATAATTCAGACAGGAAATTAATACGTGAAGCATCCCTTCGTCGCGGGAAGATATTTGTCGTGAAGATTCAAGATAGAAGAAATCTTAATTGCAACCAAATTTTAAACGTGTTCTTCAAGAAATTGTGAAGTTCTCTAAATTACGTAAATAAGTTATGGTGAATTCAATACTTATACCCGACGAGTGGCGAAATTCCGATACGGGAACGTAAGTGGAGATAAAATAATGGTGATTCGACTGCGAGACCTTTTAAGAAATAACGAACTGATGATGGGGTTTTCACTCGATTGTGATGATGATAATTAAGACCTTGCATGGTTATTAAAAGATAAACAAGATAGTTAATGAAATTGAGCGGGTATCGTCAAAGATAGAGGATTGGTATGATTAGTTGAAAGATGTGACATCATTCTTAAACGTAACTATAAGCAATTAGTAATGGCAAGAAAAGAGTTAAAAGAATCGCGAAATAAAATCATTGAAAAACAACAAGATAAATTTTAAAGTTCACTAATAACATTTTGTAATATCCTGAAAGAACTAAGAAAGGTATAGTGATATTAATCGTTGTTGATTTAAGACCTTAGTCAAATTCAAAAAGATATATGTTATGCCAGTTAATAATATATATGTTGATCAAAACGATATAATCTAAATTGTGTTGAATGGATGAATTTGGTTGATGGAAGTGGACGGATATGATTGTGGACGATTTGGATGATTGATGCTGTCGGCTTGAGTCCGACTGGTAGTTGATGATATAAGGGAAGTGATGCCAAAATTTTCAGAAATTACCCTACTTTTAAGGATAAAGAAGTATATTTTCATTCTCATTGATACTCCAAATGATTGCAATCTCGGTTCTCGGAAAAAGTGGTTATGGCTAAATCGACTCTATATAATTGGTCTTTGATTCCAGTTAGCTAGTCAGCACTTGGTTTAAGCAATCAGTTAAAAGAGTTAATTGATCAACTTTACCAACCAATGGATAGTTAAATGGAGATCGATTCCAATTAGATTGAGTCAAGCTCTGACATGATTTTCAGAACTGAAATCAAAGCAATTAGCAATTTGGAGAAAGTGATGGCATTAGCAGAAATTGAGAGTTCAGCGAAATTAGCGTGATGGTACTGCAGACATGTGCGAGATTTTATCTAGATGAATATGCCCTTTTCGATAAACAAGAGGAGCAGAGAGTAATTGGTACATGTTAGTAAGAAGAATATTTTCAAGAACTGAAGATGTAAGACAAAATAAAGAGATTTTATCAATTGTAATGATGTTCCAGGAAGGACTTGAATGCATACTCAATTTGAGTGCGATTGAATGGAAGTTGTTGTAAAATAGCGGAAAGCTCGCAAATCCAAGTATCTGATGTAAGACGGAGATTGATGAAGTCCACATGTGAACTCAGGAAAAAGAAATGTTGATCAATTGGGAAGCCAAAGATGCGATCAGTGATGATTTAAGCGAGGTTAAGAAAATCTCTATCGATGAATTTTAATAATTTTATTAGTAAGAATTTAAATATTATAAATAAAAGCCTTCATTCCAGTGTAAACTCCAGAAATGGCTTATCTAATAATGAACATATTAATATCATCAAAAAAAAAAGAAAAGAAATTATTTATGTTTTAAAGAGATAATGAATAACGAGAAATGAGAACTAATTAAGACAAGAAATGGAATCAAGAGGATGATAAAGAAATTTTATAAAATGATCCAGGATATAAGCCAGTTGTGAATGTCAGTGTGCCAGAACTGATAGGAAAATAAAGTGAAACGCCAATAATTGGAGATGGGAATTCTTTCCAAGAATGCGTGTAAACAGGGAAAATTAAACAAAGGCATTGGTGGCAAACTGTTAGAGAAGAACGTTACAATGAATCTTATATCGGAATTCTCCATATTTAAAGTGAAGTCCCGAAGATTCTAATGAATGATTTACTAAGGTTACCTCGGGGAATGAGGTAAGAATTTCTCATCGGTTACTGCTCAGAGTCGAGCTGGTGTCAAAAGCCCTGTATCATATGACCCAATAAGGATGAAGTAACGAGTTAAAGAAACTCCATGAATGTAGAATGAAGGAATAATAAAATAAGAAGTGTTTCGCGCTATGCACAAAAGTGATCATGGGGAAAAGAGAATGGAGGTATGAAGTTACGCATCGATTATCAGAAGTTGTAAGTCTGAAGATTAAATGAACATAATATACCAGGAGTATTTGGATAGTGTGATTGTATTTATTGATAACATCCTCGCCCATTCAAGGACTAAGGAAGACCAAGTTGAACACCTGAAGATATGCATGTGAAGGGTTGAAAAGTAGCAATCGCATTCTCAGCTTCGAAGGTATGAATTCTGGTTGTAATTGATTATGAACTCCAGTTGGGTGGTTAACTACCAAACAGGAAAGGTCCATCTAAGGACAAATGTCTTGAGTAGAAAAGAAAGAGTGAATATCATTAGGAGTACCGGGGAATGAGTAAAGGAATTTGAAAAGTTAGAAATTGAAGAACAGGTTTTGATCCGGCTTTTGGATTATACTAATACTTACTTTGTTGTTAGATATCAAAGGTGGTATTAATATAGATGATTAATGTTGACTTCAGTATGGAATATTGTGAGCATTAAAGTTTATATTGATATCTAATTTGATATGACAACAAAATGAGTATTAGTACCAAGAGTTCAGTTTTGAATAAAGTTATGATTCATTCCATTCCAAATTAATTTTTGTTCTTTCAGATTGTAATAGATTCTCGCTCGATGAATATACTTGATAGTGATTGAAAAGAAATTGAAGTATACCACAAAGTGGTGAGTTAAATGCAATTGCCAAGATTTTCCTTTAATTTTTCATTTTTGAATAGATTTAGAACATTTCAAAGCAGAAGATGCCAAGAGCTCAGTATATCGGACGCAGATAAATGAAAAGTATGAGAGATCGATTAAAGATTCTCGAATATGATTAGAAAATGATCATAGGCCAGACTACCCGAACAAAAGGAGACATGAAAAGTAAAATAGAACAGTCAGTGAAAATAGAAAGTTCATGAACACGAACTATTAGAATTAGAAACAAAAGAAGGTTAATGTAAATTAAGTTAGTCCTTTGAAACAATGAGGTAGATAGAATAATTGTGAATGAGTTGGTCTTGTTGTCACAGGTATAACGAGTTCATAAGACGTTCATAAGTGTATAACCAGGAAGAGTGATTTAGCTCCATATGTATGAAATAGAAATATGATTCAGGTTATGTGAATAACTGATAGATTTGATGCCGATAAGAGACCGTTGAGTTGTGATTAAAGCGATACAACCTGAGAAATTATAAGAGAGATACTTGGAAAAATATTACGGTCTGTTCCTTAGCGTGATTCTGAGGACGGAATCCTTTTAAGGGGAGAAGGATGTAACGTCTGAGAAATATTATGTAATTATTTTTATCAATAAATATTTATTATTTGATTTTATGTGAATTTTGGTGAATTATTTGATGAATGAAAATAATATTTGGATGTTTATTTTTGATAAAAATTTAGATATTTTAATATCTAATTATCCAGAATAAAATATAGATTGCTTTGGTATTTTCTGGTAATTTTTGGAGTGGTATGTGATTTTATAAGGATTTATAGAATCAATAATAATTATTTTTACGTGATTATAAAATTACTTTTTAGAATCAGAAATCGTCCCACTTCAACCGTTTTTGCGTTTTTACAACTCGAAACTCTTCCGAAAACTCCTTCATAACCTAATCTGATAATTCTGAGCACTTTCCGTGTTTTGGCTTTTTCGATCGGGGATACGGTTTGACTTGTGCGAGTCCAGGCGTGAAATTTTCGATACGCTAATCATTTTATAGATCAATAAAAATTCTTATCCTCAGAAGGCGAGATATTATTACCTTGTTTTCGTATAAAATGTTTTATAGGAAGTTCCGTTTTGATAATTATCCAAGTTTGGTATTAAAAACATATCATCTTTGTAGTTACTTAGCGACTAAGTAACCTATTTTTGGATCCGCTATGTAAATGTAAGTATGAAATTATTAGGTAAATAAAATATGTGATGGTTTTGTCAGCTATTTGTTGCTGTATTATTTATTGTTTGTGATTTGTTGGATGCGGAGATTAATTTTGTAATTAATTATCGAGCTGTATGAACGTAATTCATTTTTTAAAGTAATTTTATTGAATATTTAATCTTATGAATGCTAAAATTGTTTCTAAAATTATTTTTGTTATTCTATAATTTTAATTATTATTTTTAGGGGTTTATAAAATTTAGAAATCAATATTTTATTAATTATTTATCTTTAAATGATTTTCTGATCTCCTTTAATTATAAAATCAGTATTTAATTCCAGAATGCTTCAAAAATTATTAAAATTTTATTTTATTAAGTTTGGAATATTTCAAGAATTTTAAAATTATTTTGAAAATTTTCTGGCTCTTATTTAACAGCATGTGTATTCGTTAATATTGTAAAATACGGGTCAAATGCGCATTTCAAAAATGATTTTTAAAAAAATTCAAAACTTTTATGATAATTAGTTTTAATTATTTCGAAATTTTTTACAGATGTTCGGGTAAATTCTCGGGTTATTGTTACACGTAAATCATTTGTTGAAATCGATGGTTGCAATGCGAATCGAGATAATAACGAAAATAAATAAACAAATAAATTAATAAATAACATAGAAACACAGCCTCATTATCTCTCCCTCGCCGCCTTTCATCTCTCTGTTGTCAATCTCTCTTCCTCGATCTCTCTAATCTCTCGATTCTCTCTCTCGATTTTTTTTTTCTTCTCTACATCTCTCCCTCTCACAAACTTCCTCTGCTTTCCTCCCTCTTCCCCCCTCTATTCCGCCGGAATTGGTAAGTTCACCGAATTCTTTCTCCTCCGGCTATGTCCCTGTTTTCCGATTGATTTCTTCGATTCTGTGGTGACTGCTTATTGTTGATATATATACATGTGTGTATGTATGGTGTCAGTCTTATTTTTGTTGTTCCTGACGTTGCCACCTCTCGGAAATTTCCGAGAGGTATGGTGCCGCGTGCGGTTGTGTTGTGCGCGTGTCACCTGTTGTCTATTACCTGTTGTCTCAACTTGATTTTGATATTAATTTTTTTAATTTTTATTATTCCTGCAGAAATTAAATTGAATCAATTCGTGAAAAATAAAATATTTTATGTGGGGATTATTTTGATATATCGGTGAAATGTACGTAGGATGCCCGGTATTACGGGAACCCGTAGATTTTACCGCGGTCGACGATGAGTTTCGGCGAGTCGAGGGTGGATGGTGATGATTTTAATCTGAGTCCTATGTTTATAAATTAAATAAATCAGTTCGTGATATTAATTACGAAACGAAAACGAATAATGATTAATAAATTGAATTCGTATTGGTGGTTGGGATTAATGAAATGGATTGTGGACTGGATTGTATTGTGATTGTTGTTGTGTTTTAATGTCGATTTGATTTCGAAGGGTAGGCCGATAAACAAAGGAGACGCTGCCCGATTTTTGGGAAATTGATTCCGAAAATACGGGAGTGTAACCCGCAATTATCGGAGACGTCGAATAACCATGTATAAATATATTATATAAACTGAAGTGCGATTGAGATAAAATAATTTATAAATAATCGATTGCCCTGTTTTTCAAAACGACGAGTATACGTATTTTCCGAAAATAAATATCGAACCAAGTTTCAAAGATGTGGACCATAATTGCTATGTGTATTTCAATAATACATATTAGTATGAATCGGGTTATGAAATCGTATGGGTAGAAGTGATAGTGTTATTATGTTAAGTGACACGATTATCTGAATTAGGGTATTTTAACACTGTAGGTCCTAGTCGGAAAACCCGAGGATCGACATCGGATTAGGAATGATATAGTGATTAGACGTCGAGATCAATGAATTTCTAATCGAAGGGCCTGAGTGTTGGGATCGTATCCAAAATGGGATAGTAGTTTGAAGGTAAAGCCAAACGTTCAAATCGAACCAAAGTCAACCAGTAAATAACGATTAAAGCTTATTGAGGCAAGTATTCCTGAACTTTTTTGTTAGGTCACACACACTGTAGAGGGGGGTGAATACAGTGTATAGTACAATCAAATCAAACTTTAATAACTCAAGTAACAGAAACAAACTTTATTGAAACAATATACTCTGTTACAGTATGGAATTGTTCTCTCTCAGTGATGAACAAATATCACGAGAGTTGCTAGGGTTACAATGAATAATCTTCTTAATTGTGATAACACTTTTTAGTGTAAACCCTATGTCTGTGTTTATATACTACACAGTTACAAGATAATCGCTAATTGATATGGAATATAATTCTGCTTCCTAAAATATATCAATCAGATATCTTTTCTTCCAAGTATTCTATTCTTCATATAATTCCATCTTCATGCATATCTCTTTATATGTTTGTCTCGATCTTCTTTCCTTTAACTAGCTGTCTTCCTTATCTGAACGTCCTTCAGTACTTAAGTTCTGATATCCATCTTCTGATGATTATTTCCTGATAATATAAGTACTGATATCCTTAAGTCCTGACTTCCAGTAAGTACTGATTTATCCTGTTTAAGTAAGATCTGAAAACTAAACATAAATCACATTAGCCATGACATTATCAAATATATCTAACAATCTCCCCCAACTTGTAAATTAGCATAATATACAAGTTTAACAGATATTTGATGATGTCAAAAACATTAAGTACAAATGCATGAGAATTTGACTAGATAACTACAACTTACAGTCCTTAAAGCTTTACCAATCTTTAACTTCTGATAACAACTTCAGTCTGTATTCATATCAGAATTTAAGCAGTTGTAGATCTTGATTTGGCTTCATCTTCTGATCTCTCTGATGTCAGGAGTTGTTCTGAGATAGTTCTTGAACAAACATCTCTCAGCATATCTGAGTTCATCAACCAACCTCCTTTTAGCATCTTTAAGTTCTGTAAAATCTTCACCAATTTGAAAGATTGCAGCCCTGAGATCATTTATTTTAGCTTTCTTTATGTCCTGATCCAGTCTGATCAAATATGCCTTGTCAGACTCAAGATTGAATTCCACAGCCCTGTAACCCAGAAAGGTAGTTATAATCTTAGCAGAATTGGGCTTCATCTCAACAATATCACCCTTGTGATCTCTGTACTTTGGAAGATATGTGATGTCAGACTTAACAGAATAAAGCTTTTTCTGTTTCTGAATTTGACTCTTGAAAAAGTTTGCAGCACTTTCTGTTATTTTGTCATTCACTTGAAGTAAGAATAATACATGTTCCAGCTCTTCAAAATACTTCAGTGGAATGGCATTTTCCCTTATATGATAAACCCTACCATCTGTCATGAAGTACAACAAGATGTGTTCTTTCAAGTAGGTATGGTAAACCATTTATACAGATTCTAGTTGATTCAATCTCTCAGGAGTTGCTCCAATACCTGGTTCACTTAAGGAAATTGGATCATTGGTTGTGTTCTGTATTCTTCTTTCATCAGCACTTCCCAATCTAGTTTTATCTCTTGCTTCCTTTCCAGTAACCACTCTTGCTTTAAAACCACTTGCAGCAGTCTTCAAAGGTTGAGTCTGTTTGGCTTTAGTGAATCCTGGTAGGAGTATCTTTGAAGGTTTAACATGAGCAATGTCAGAGGTTTCCTTTGATATATCTTCTGATATCAAGTTAACTTGAGCTATGTCAGAGGTTACTTGCTTCTTTGAGATATCAGAACTAACTATCTCTTGACTCTGAACAACTTGAGCCATGTTAGAGGTTGTCTTAGAAACTTTTCTTGAAGTCAGAGCAAGATCAGCATCTTCATCAGTAATTTCTTCATTCACAGGAGGCACATAATCCTTGATAGGTTCACCAACTTTCTCTTTGCCCTTGGACCTTGGATCTATCTGCAGTTATGACTTAGCTTTGGTTGCTTCAGAATTTGTCCTTTCTTTATTTACAATGCCTTTAAGTTTTGGAAGTTTCTTTTTACCAGAAGCTTCAGATTTAGATTTGACTTTTTCTGATTTAATTCTAGCTTCTTCTTCCATCAGACTCTCCAAGTCCATTCCTGGATTTTCCTTAAGAAATAACTGTCTTGACATTTCTTCATCAAGATCCAAATGTTCATCAGAACTTATCCTTTTACCAGTAGCAGAAGTAATTCTTTTTCCAGCATCAGAACTTGTCCTGTGACTTGTGATTTCATCTTTTCTTGATGAGAAACCTCTACCTTGACTATGACCTCCACCCATTCCAAAGTTTCCCTGGTCATCTTTTTCATCATCCTTCCCCTTCAGTGTCTTATCAGTTTTGCATTTGGACTTAATTACTTTCTCCCCCTTTTTGGCATCAGCAGGTAAAAGAAGAGAGACAAGCAATTCCACTGAGGCTTGGATTTCATCAAGTTGAGATTGCTGAGAAGATTGATTTTTCAAAATAGCATCAATCTGAGACTGTTGTTTCTCTTAGGTCTTCTCAATATAAGCAACTCTGTCAAAAGTAGGTTGGAAGAATTTTTTCTTGTCAATTTTCTGAACTTGTTCTTGCTTGATTAATTCTTCCTGAATTTTATGTAACTCTGCATGAGTAGTTAAATGGAGACCTTGCAGATGTTTAGTACTCAATGCAGTGACTCGAAGCTGTGTTTTGAAATCATCAGTAATTAACATCTCATCACCTTTTGTCAAGTGCTCAGCAAGATTCTTTGCAGATGGAACACATGTAACTGAGTTCCATTCCTTAGTCCACTCATGTCCTGCAAGAGTTTCACTCCAAGGCACCGGTGCTTCTCTTATAACAAACTTCTTAACTAGTTCACTTTTGTGAACAGTTTGCTGAGGTGTATGTTCTGAAGGACCTGCTTCATCAGCATCTGCATTTGGAGCAGCATCACCAGTAACATCAGCATTTGCAGCATCAGAACTTACAGAATCAGCATCTTTTGATAAAACAACAGTATGAGAAGCAATTGATGCTTCAGCATCATCCCCGAAGTGCTGATCTGGTTCCAAGTTCTGATCAACATCCATATCCTGATGCTCACCTATATTCTGATCATCATCATCTAGATGCAGAGAAGGTGTAGTAGACAATTCTGGAGTTTGAGTAGCATCAGTAACAGGTGTTGTTGATGGATTAATTGCTGTTGGAGCTTCTAAGTAAAGTACCTCAGGCACAACCAGGTTCTGAATATCAATTTCAGCACTTGTGCCTGGATCAACAGGAGATACAGTCTTATGTACAGGAGACACAGATGGTGTGTTGACCTTTTCTGTAGCAGCTTCATGAGTTGGAGTTAATGGAGAAGCAGTGGCTTAAGCAGATTCTGGTTCTTGTGAGATCAGAGATTCCTGATCTCCTTCCTTAGCTGCTGCTTCCTCATCATCTGAAACTGGCCTTTTAGCTCTCTGTTTCTTGTATCTCTTTGAAGGTGGGGATTCCTTGGGAGGTTCAGCAGAAGTCATTCTTCTAAGCCTTTTGAGAAGCCTAGATCCCCTAATTCCAGAATCCTTCTGAGAATGAACTTTCTCAGCTTCTTTAACAACAGGTTCTGATGGAGAAACCTGTTCCTCACTATCAGACCCATCTCTCAGAACAATCCTCCTTCTCTTCTGTGGTGTTTGAGAAACAGTCTTTGTTCTCTTGGGCTTGGAAGATGAAGGCTTCACAGTAGGTGCTGAGGATGAATGTTGAGCTGTCTGTGAAGTTGAGAGATATGATTTGAGATATGTTCTGAGGGAAGGTTGAGGAATTGATGTATGAGTGGTATGTTCTGATGGTTGCTGTGGTGTTTGGGTTGTGGTGGTGGGTTGGACATCATGATAAACAGATCTATAGGTTCGAGGATCAGCATTTACCAAGTTCTGTTTTACAGACTGAGGAATCTGTAAAGGTCTAACCACCTTTTTCTTAAGGTCAGCATTTACCAAGTCATTAAAGGCTCGTTTTGCAATTTTAAAAGGTAGAGTTAAGTCAGTGGTAGGTTGAGGTTCATCAGCACAACAGAAATTATATATAAGCTGACAAAATCTAGCAAAGTAGACAACATTCCTATCTTCTGTCATCCTATCCCCAATAAAACCTATCACAGCACTTGCAAAATCAAAATGAGTTTGGTTAATAATAGCATACCCGATGTGCTGACTCATTATAGGAATGGCATCAAAGTTGGAACACTTATTCCCGAAGGCTTTAGTGATGCAGTCGAAGAAGAAGCTCCATTCCTTTCTGATATGAGCCCGTTTCAACTGTCCAAGCTTAGCCAAACTCTGCTCATACCCCCAACTTGCCATTAACTCTTGTAGAGCTGATTCCTCCGGTGTTGAGAAAATACAGCCTTCTAGTAAATATAAGGCCTTGTGAATTGTACCAGGAGTTACCACATGTTCAGTATCATCCACTTCAAAAACAATACTGGGAGTACCATTAGCACCACCATTGTCAAAATGCCGAGTCCGCCAAAATGTCAGAACTTGATGGCTTGAAAAGACTGAAGGCTGGGTCAATGCATACCCAATTTCACTGTGTGCAAGAAGATCTTGCACAAAATGCAACTCAGACGGAGCTTCAGCATGATCGAGAATTGCAGCATAGTTATTTGGAATGAACTTAGCTCCATCAATGATCAAATCTTTAGGTGCCATGAGAAAAATCAAAATTTAAGATTTGCCTGTTAGGTGTTTGATAAAATGTGTGTATGAAAAACCAACGTCAGGAGATGAGAGAGAGTAAAAGCAAAGAAATAGAGATAAAGTGTAAAAGTATATAAAAGATTGTATAATCTTCTCTCTCTCTTACTTATACTTGGTAAAAAAAATATAATCGTTGGACACCTGTCAGACATGCAGCAATAATGAATAGTTAATGGGCACGGGAAAACAGTAATCATTACTTACCCACTTGCAGGTTTTCAAGGAAAAACCGTTCCACTTACCCAGTAATTCCATTTATTGAGGTAAGTCAGTTTTAATTCAAAATTTAAATTGTTCCCACTTATTAAATTATTTTCACTGCTAAACCAATATTCTGAAAAAAAGTTCGAGTGTGAGAATGACCAAAATAAATCAAATAAATAAGTATTGATATTTTAAGATCAGAACTTAATTTAAATCAAAAATGAAATGGTCATCAGAGTATAAATATATCAGGATTTATCAGTGCATTTAAATTACAAACATCTCAGAGACAAAAACTTGCAAAAAGTAGAAATTCCATTAATATATTAAGAGAATACATTCATGAAATTTAAATTACATCAGAGCATTACAAGATTGTCCTAAGCTTCTAAACCTAACATCAACAGCCTTAGTCCTAGTTCAACAAGCAGGGCAAGGCTGACGATGAAGAAAAATAGGAAGAAGAAAATAAGTTATTTCTTCTTCCTACTCTCTACAAAAAGAATAGCGAGTCTGATGATTCGCTCTTGCTGGAGGAGAGCTTCCAGCCTTTCTTCCTCAAATCGCTCCAGATGGCGATGGTAGTCCATGTAAAAGAACAGGAGGTGGGTGAGAACCTCCTGGGGAACCGAGTCCCAAATCTCATCTGGAATGACAGTGACGTGCCATTCCTGCTGCCATGCCTCACAACTCAGCTCCATGTTGAAGGTTTCATAGTTCAAAAACATATTGTAGTTGACCATGATTGTGTTGGTATGAAGAAAAGGAGAGTGAGTTTGTGAGAAAAGAATTGATGTATAGGCTGATGTGAAGTGTTGGTTTATATAGGCAAGAGAATGCCAGGAGACGCAAGGAAATTTAATGCTGACAGGTAGAAATAATTCTACCTCGTCTCCCTAGACTTGGAAGAAGAAAAACAGTCATTGAAAAGGTAAAACAGGGTTTAATGCGCACAAGAAACAAGTAAAAATTACTGTACATGTACGTGTACCACTATCCCTAATTATATTGACTGTTAATATTCTGCCCCAACATATTCTGATTTAAAATGAGACTGTTTTTAGAGTTTATCCACAAATAAGTCAAGTAAAGGATCAGAATTTAATATCAGAACTTAGACTTATATCAGAACTTAACAGTCATCAGAACATGATCTCTTTACTCGAAAAATGAATGCCTATCTTTGTAATTCTTCACACAAATTCTGATATCGATTCTTCAGAACTTAATCATCAGAACGTTCAACAGAACTTGTCCTCAGAATTTATGCAATCTGACACATAAACTGTTCATCTAAAATAACATAGATCACCACAGTAATTTTCATCATTCATATGGAGTGTTAGTGTGTGCATTAAGCTAAATATCAGACAAAAAGTAAAGTCTGATTCACTTCAGTACATCTTAGAAATAAGGCATAACTAAAAATTTACTAAAAATCTGTCATTATTCTGAAACCTACTATTGAATGAGTTCATGCATGAGTCCACCTCAACTGTTTTGTGCTAATTTTGTGCATCTTTTTAAATTCCATTTTACAGTGGCTTCTTAGTGTAAGTGAGTCACGACTGCTTATCAGAATTTATGCTATTATCAGAGTATTTCTCCAGTAGTTATAGAGTGTGAAAAGTCACCAAGAAAAATATTTATTTGCTTTTCTGATACATATTACTTAATACCAGCAATGCACTTGGGTCGTCCCTTCCACATTTTTACTCTAGATCTCAAAGGAGTACCAAATTTTTATTCCTTGTTTCTTTTCCTTTTTCTTTTGATAAGTGAGGTTTATTAGCACTTAGTACATTCAACAGATTTACTAGCATCGAAACTTAACAGAAGAGAGGCATCATTCTAGTTTTTGACTTAGTAATAAGATAGACAAAGTAAACTCAACTAAGCTAAATATCAGAATTTGCTTGTGTCAATAGATTTCCACATAAATAATTACTTCTAACGTGGGATCTCTAGTGTATTGAAGACTACTAGGTCAGCATCTAGCACAGGTATCTTCATAGGATTGAATAGTTACATAAACAGTCATATCACTATCAGAGTTTAGAAAGTCACATCAGACAACAGTCAGTACTTAAGCAATTTTCAATTAAGTACATAATACACAAAGAGAGTAATTTCTGTAAATACTGATCATAAAGTCTGATGCATCAGAACAGAACTAAGCAAATTTAGAGAAAGAACCTGAAACCATTCCAAGTTCATTTACCAATCTTATAAAAGTAGCTTCACACAGTGGTTTTGTGAAGATATCTGCTAGTTGTTGATCTGTTGGAACAAAGTGCAATTCCACTGTACCTTCATCCACATGTTCCCTTATGAAGTGGTACCTGATGCTGATGTGCTTTGTCATTGAGTGTTGAACTGGATTACCTGTCATAGCAATAGTACTTTGATTATCACAGTAAATAGGGATTTTAAAATATGTTAACCCATAATCCAGTAACTGATTCTTTATCCAAAGAATCTGTGCACAACAGCTTCCTGAAGCAATGTACTCTGCTTCTGCAGTTGATGTGGAAATTGACTTTTATTTCTTGCTAAACCAAGAAACTAATTTGCCTCCAAGAAATTGGCAGCTTCCACTTGTGCTTTTCCTGTCAATTTTGCAACCTGCAAAATCTGCATCTGAGTAACCTATTAGTTTAAAATCTAATTCTCTGGGATACCACAATCCCAGATCAGCTGTTCCTTTAAGATACTTGAAAATTCTTTTCACAGCTGTTAAGTGAGGTTCTCTTGAATCTGCTTGAAATCTTGCACAAAGACAGGTAGCATACATGATATCAGGTCTACTAGCAGTTAGATAGAGTAGAGAGCCAATCATACCTCTGTAATCAGTAATATCTACTGATTTACCAGTATCCTTGTCCAGTTTTATTGCAGTGGCCATGGGAGTGGATGCACTTAAAAAATCTTGCATTCCAAATTTCTTCAGCAAATTTCTGGTGTACTTAGTTTGACAAATAAAAGTGCCTTCTTCATTTTGCTTGACTTGAAGGCCTAGAAAATAGCTAAGTTCCCCCATCATACTCATTTGATACCTTGACTGCATCAGTTTGGCAAACTTCTTGCAAAGTCTGTCATTTGTAGAACCAAAAATGATATCATGAACATAAATCTGGACCAGAAGTAAGTCATTTCCATGGTTGAGGTAGAACAGTGTTTTGTCTATTGTTCCTATGTTAAATCCACTTTCCAGAAGAAACTGAGCTAAAGTCTCATACCATGCTCTTGGAGCTTGCTTAAGTCCATAAAGTGCTTTATCAAGCCTATAGACATAATCTGGATATTTGGAATCTACAAAGCCTGGAGGTTGTTCAACATATACTTCTTCCTCCAATTCTCCATTGAGAAAAGCACTTTTCACATCCATTTGAAAGACAGTAAACTTTTTGTGAGTAGCATAAGCCAAAAATATCCTTATGGCTTCCAATCTAGCAACTGGTGAAAATGTTTCATCATAATCAATTCCTTCATGTTGAGAATATCCTTTTGCAACCAGCCTTGCCTTATTCCTTATAATTATGCCATCACTATCAGTTTTGTTTCTGAATACCCATTTTGTACCAACAACAGATCTGTTCTTTGGTCTTGGCACTAGGGTCCAGACTTTGTTTCTTTCAAATTCATTTAACTCTTCCTGCATTGCTTGCACCCAATCAGCATCTTGAAGAGCTTCTTCCACTTTCTTTGGCTCAGTCTGAGAAAGAAAAGAATTGTAAAGACATTCACTTGAAGTGGTTGTTCTAGTTCTGACACCTGCATCAGGATTTCCAATTATCAAATCAGGTGTATGTGATTTAGTCCACTTCCTTGCAGATGGAAGGTTTTCTCTAGAACTGGATGCTCCCCCATGATCCATGCTGTCTTTATTAATATTTTCTGATGCTCCCCCTGAAACTATGCTCTCTGAGTTGGATTCTTCAGAATTTAGATTTTCAGTACTATCAGAACTTGGCTTATCAGAACTTGATGAATCAGAACTTGAAGAGCCAGATGTATGTTCTGATGCTTCTTGAGATGTGGTTATATCTTGAGTATGCTCCCCCTGCATAGGAGCATCTTCCTTTGGCGTAGTCACTACAGTTTCAATAACATCAGAGTTTAATCCATCAGAGTTTGCAGTATCAGGATTTAGATTGTCAGGATTTTCAGTATCAGAATTTGAGTCTTCATTTTCAAATCTCAGCTGATCATGATCAATAAAATCTTCAAGTCCAGTAATCTTCTTATCATCAAAAGAGACATTGATAGATTCCATGACCACTCTTGTTCTCAAGTTATAGACTCTGAAGGCTTTTGTGGAAAGTGGATATCCAACAAAGATTCCTTTATCAGCTTTTAAATCAAATTTGGATAGCTGTTCAGGATGAGTCTTAAGAACAAAACACTTGCATCCAAATACATGAAAATACTTCAGATTTGGCTTCTTTTTCTTCACCATCTCATATGGTGTCTTTCCTTGCTTGTTAATGAGTGTTGCATTCTGAGTAAAACAAGCAGTCTGCGCAGCTTCAGCCCAGAAATAGGTTGGAAGCTTTGCTTCATCAAGCATTGTACGTGCAGCTTCAATGGGAGTTCTATTCTTCCTTTCAACAACTCCATTTTGCTGTGGAGTTCCAGGAGCAGAAAATTCCTATTTGATTCCATGGTTTTTGCAGAACTCTTCCATTATCAAATTCTTGAACTCAGTACCATTATCACTTCTTATTATTTTCACTGAGTCTTTGACCAATTTATCCAGTTGCTTGACATGATCAATCAAGAGAGATGCAGTTTTACTTTTTGTGTGCAAGAAATACACCCATGTGTATCTTTGATGAACTCATCCACTATGACCATAGCATATTTCTTCTTTGCAATAGACATGACATTTACTGGATCAAATAGATCTACATGTAGAAGGTGATAAGGCTCAATAATTGATGATTCAGTCTTGCTCTTGAATGAAGATTTCCTTTGTTTAGCCTTCTGACAAGAATCACAAAGGCCATCAGGAGCAAATACTGACTTTGGAAGTCCTCTCACAAGATCTTTCTTAACTAGTTCATTTATATTATTGAAATTTAAATGAGAGAGTTTCTTGTGCCAATTCCAGCTTTCTTCAATTGATGCTCTACTCATCAGACAGATTGCAGAACCATCAGTATTTGTTGAAAGCTTGGCTTCATAAATGTTACCACGCCTGTATCCTTTCAGAACAACTTTGCCTATAGATTTACTTACAACTTCACTGTGTTCTTCAAAGAAATCCACATGATAACCTCTGTCACAGATTTGACTGACACTCAGCAGATTATATTTAAGTCCTGAGACCAGAGCTACTTCTTTAATGATGACATTCCCAAGATTGATATTGCCATATCCCAATGTTTTTCCAATGTTGCCATCTTCATAAGAAACACTTGGGCCATCCTTCTCCACAAAGTCTGATAGCAGGGCTTTATTTCCAGTCATATGTCCTGAGCATCCACTGTCCAGAACTAGGATGTTTTTCATGTTGCCCTGTAATCACAAAGACCACTAATTATTAGTTTTAAGGACCCAGGCATGCTTGGATCCTTTAGCCTTATTAAGTCTGTTAACATATGCAGCGGATTTAGCATTAGAGTTTATGTTAACATTTTTCTTATCAGAATTTACACTATCAGACTTTGAATCAGAATTTACACTAGAAGGAACAATGGTAACTTTCTTTAAAGAAGGTTTTATTTGATAATAATCATAGTACAAACTATGATATTCCTTACAAGTATAAATGGAATGTCATAAACTACCACAATGAAAACAAGGATTTTGTGGCTTATATCTAATAGACTGACTCTTAACTCCTGACTTTGAAGGTAAGGAGTTTATGTTCTTATTCTTCCTGCAAAAAGAAGCCAGATGGTTAGAACTTCCACAGTTATGACACGTTTTCCTAGGAGCTTCAGGAACAGGCTTATAATCATTGCTTTTATTCACACCTTCCTTTCCATTCCTATTTTTCCTAGGTGATTTTACCTTGTTTGCATTCTTAACATCTTTTAGCTTATGCTTAAGCTGCTTCTTGGTCATTAAGTCTACGTTTACTTCAGTTGTCTTTTCGTGTTTTAGTTTGTCAGAAGTTAATTCCTTTTTAACTTCTGATTTCTCATTATCAGACTTTACAGCTACAAACTTAACAGGTTTTAACTTTGGCTTTTGTTTAACAACTACAGGCTTAATATCTACAGTTCCTTTATCATTCTTATCCTCTCCATAACCTAAGCCCTCTTTCTAGTTTTCACTACTTAACAAATTCTGAGTTGTTCTGCCAGAGTTAGTCCAAGTCCTGATAATCTTTCTTTCCTTTTCTAACTCAGCTTTTAGAGATTCATTCATTTTAAGCACTTCATCCCTAACATAGAAAGCATCATCTCTATCTTTCGGAGTTTGATGGAACATGACTAACTCTTTTTCTAAATAATCATTCCTCTTTTTGCAAGCAAGATTTTCAGAAGTTAATCTTTCACATGTTAAAGTTTGATCTCTATAACTAATAAACATGGTTTTAAGATATCTTCTCAACTCATTAATATCATCAGTATGAAAGGCATAAGTAGTTTGAGGTACCTTTAATTCAGCAGCTTCAGAACTGCTTTCAGCAACTTCAGAACTGCTTTCAGCACTTGCCTTATCAGCATTTTCCATCAAGGCATAATTCTCATCACTTTCAGAATCTGAGGTGTCTGTCCAGCTTTTCTTCTTTGTGACAAGAGCCTTGCCTTTGCCACTCTTCACTTTCTTGCAATCAGGAGATATGTGGCCCTTCTCACCACAGTTGTAGCATTTAACATTTGTATAATCTCCTATGTCAGACTTTCCTCCTCTGCCCTCAGATTTTCTGAAATTCTTCTTATCAGAACTTGTGCCTTTCCTGGAAAACTTCTTTCCCTTCCCAAACTTCCTGTATGCAATCTTTGTGATTCTTTCACCATAAGAGCACACGGCTTCATCATCTCTTCATCAGCATCCGTCTCAGGCAAGCTTTCAGATTCTGAGTCATCATCACTTTCAGAACTTGATGACTCAGTATCAGACTTTGTGAAGAGAGCTTTACCCTTGTATTTCCTTGAGGTAGCTGCCTTGGGGGATTCTTCTTCAGCCTTAAGAGCAACTGTCCTTGACTTTCCTCCTTTCCTCTTGCTTCTTTGTTCCATCTCAAGTTCATGAGTCTTGAGCATCCCATAAATTTCATCAAGAGTCGTTTCATCACGATTATAGTTGTCTCTTATTGTTGTTGGCTTCAAATCCCAGCTTTCAGGAAGAGCCAACAGGAATTTAAGGTTTGAATCTTCAAGATCATACTGCTTATCAACCAGTGACAAATCATTCAAGAGTTTGACAAATCTATCATATAAATCAGTCAATGACTCATTAGCCTTTGAGTCAAAGTGTTCATACTCTTGAGTGAGTATTGTCTTCCTGTTCTTCTTAATCGTATGAGTTCCCTGACACCTTGTTTCCAAGGCATCCCATATCTCATTTGCAGTCTTGCAGTTTATTACCCTGTTTGACATTACATTATCAATGGCACTATGCAGTAAGTGTCGTACCTTAGCATTCTTAGCAATTGATGCGATATTTTCAGCAGTGTAGTCACATTTTTCCTTTGGTACTAACTTTGCTGCTTCACCTGCAACTGCAACAGCAAGCTTGGTTGGTTTGTGAGGCCCTTCCTTGATCCTATCAAGATATTCTGGATCTATAGCTTCCAGAAACATGGTCATCCTCACCTTCCATATGGGATATGCAGATGCCTTTAGAATGGGAACTCTAATAGGCTCATATCGACTATGTATTTGTGTCTTTGGAGGTTCTTCAGTTTTGGTGGGCTTGGTTGGAGTTTCTACTTCCGACATGATTATTTTTGGATCTTGAACTATTTGTGTGTTAACAGATAGGCTCTGATACCACTTGTTAGGTCACACACACTGTAGAGGGGGGTGAATACAGTGTATAGCACAATCAAATCGAACTTTAATAACTCAAGTAACAGAAAATAAACTTTATTGAAACAATATACTCTGTTACAGTATGGAACTGTTCTCTCTCAGTGATGAACAAATATCACGAGAGCTGCTAGGGTTACAATGAATAATCTTCTTAATTATGATAATACTTTTTAATGTAAACCCTATGTCTGTGTTTATATACTACACAGTTACAAGATAATCGCTAATTGATATGGAATATAATTCTGCTTCCTAAAATATATCAATCAGATATCTTTTCTTCCAAGTATTCTATTCTTCATAGAATTCCATCTTCATGCATATCTCTTCTTATGTTTGTCTCGATCTTCTTTCCTTTAACCAGCTGCCTTCCTTATCTGAACGTCCTTCAGTACTTAAGTTCTGATATCAATCTTCTGATTATTATCTCCTGATCATATAAGTACTGATATCCTTAAGTCCTGACTTCCAGTAAGTACTGATTTATCCTGTTTAAGTAAGATCTGAAAACTAAACATAAATCACATTAGCCATGACATTATCAAATATATCTAACATTTTTTTAAAATACTGCAAATATTTCTTCGTTCCTATTCTAAGTTCAGAATAGTTAACTTTTTTATATTTCGCTGTAATTACTCTTAATTATGCAAGTTCTTTTTCATTCTTGTTCCTAGAATTTGATTGCTCTCTTGAGCAAATACCTATTCTTTCTGGTTATTTACAAACCCTGAGTTGGGATGTTTGAAATCAAAATGATTTGACATCAAAATACTCCACGGGCTGGATAGTGATGTGTGGGATTAAGTGTTCTTAATCCTAAGGACCGGGACATAACCGGTGCCTTGAGATGGGCCGTAGAGCCTGGTGACCCGACTGGATCTATACAGGTAGGTATAGATCTGCACTGTATCCTGACTGATCAGCAGGATATAAGTGTGAACTAGTGTCCAGTGTAATTCGTTGTTGATCGCCATTAACGGCATTCTCTCTCGAAAAGTTTTATGATTCCAAAACCGGACAAAACCCTGATTCAGGAGATGAATCTGGGAATTGATTGTCACTTTTGGATTTATAATTAAAGGCTGGTAACAGCCAACATTTATTCGCTTAACTCTCTCAAATAAATAGAATTGTCTAAAATTGTTTAAAGATTTTTTCCGGAAAATTTCCTTTGGTATTAATGCTTGAAACTCAAATTATATTCTTGCTGGGCATTTTTGGCTCACTCTTGCTTTGTAAATTCTCATTTCTTTCAGAAGCAGATAAGGATAGAAGTGAATAGCTTTCTTTAAACAGAAGAAGTTAGAGAAATCTCCGCTGCGAGAGGACGAAGATGTTAGAAAAATATGATAACGACGTTAGCATAAAGGTATTTACATTTGTATTGTAGTTGTTGTGAGTTGTAGAAGGTTAGATTCTTGTTTCATATCATTACCTGTAAATGATCCGGATTCAAGGGGTTAATTGAATATTCTTTTATTTTATGTAAAGATTGTTTCGTGACACCAAATCTTGACCCCGTATTTGGGTTGTTACATAGCATACTTGGTACTTTGCTAAATATGGGTGGGAAATTGAAAGGCCATTTAAATGCTCGGTTCGATCTTCAAGAAATGGGCATCAGGAAGGACCTAATCCAGTTTTAACAAGTGATGGGAAATCGTATGAGATAAGGGCTGTTATATTTGATATGACGAATAAGGAAAAAGAAACTTTTTGTGCAGTGTTGGAGAATGCTAAATTGTCGTATGGTTCTGCATCTAATATTAGACAGTATGTACATACAAAGTAGAGAAAAATCACGGGGTATAAAAGCCATGATGCACATTTCATTCTTCACTACTCATTATAATTTGTTATTGAGAGAACACTGAAACCTGACTTTGCGTTGCCTATGATAAGTTTAAGTGCATTTTTAAGAGGCCTTTGGGCCAAAGTTATCGATTTGGCCGACATAGAGAGACTGTAACAGGAAATTGTAGAAATCCTGTGTATTTTTTATATGATATTTATACAAGCTTTCTTTGACATAATGGTGCACATACCCGTACATTTATGCAAGGAAATTGAGTATGATGGACCAGCGTATCTCTGGTACATGTGGTCCATTCAGCGATATCTAGGTAAGTTAAAAATGTGTATGCGGAACATGAGTAGACGAGAGGCTTCCATTGCTAAAGGTTTTCTCGCATAAGAATGCATAATTTTATGTTCAAGATTCTTAAATAATGATGGAGCTGGGAAAATAGGCAAGTATTCTGCTAAATCTGAAATATGTCCATAAAATGTGGAATATCCAATTGGTTCAAGATGGAATAAAGATGGATAAGCCATTACTCTAAAAGATTCGCAATGGATGGAATGTCATCGCTATGTTCTTTTCAACTGTGCTAAAAAAGAAGTAGAAAGCTTACTTGAGTAAGTTTTTTAAGTTCTATTTTTTCCATTTAGTATTAAAGAATTAGGAACTTTCCGTTTTGATTTTATTAACTAGGTCTGTTATTCTCAAACAATCTAACAAAGAATTACAGAAGGGGGGCTTGAATGTAATTCTGGTTTCTTTTTAAAATTAAGAATATTTCTATCTTAGATATATATAATTGTGTTTGATTTAGTTAAAGTGTGAAATGAAAGTATTGAAGAAATCAAACACAAAGTAATCAAATACAAGTATTTAAAAACTTTCTGGTGGATTGAACTTTTCCACCAGAGATATATATAAAATCAAGAACTCTGTAATGCAAGATTTGCACACAGCTGCTTACATGTAGAACTTACAAAGAATATAAAATTTCTTTACAGATACAGCTTTATCTATTTCTCTGGTAAATTGCTTACTTACTTCTTCATATTCTACTTGCTACCCTTGGTTTATATATCACCAAGTTACATGATAAAAATACAAACAAATAAGATAAAATATTTCTTAGTCTAATTACATGCTTCTTCATTTCTCTATCCAACATCTTTGAATATCTTCAAGTTTAGCATAGAAATGGAAATGCTTCTTTGTTCTCTAAAACCTGTAAATAGGCTGCCACTTTCCATTTGCATCTAACCAACCCATGTGAATGTCAAGTCACTATCAACTACTATTTGAATTTAAAAATCCGTTGAAACTTCATTGGATCATCCGTCAAAACTGTGTTGAATCATCCGTCGAAGCTACAATAGATCATCCATTGAATGTGACTTGGGTCATCCGTCGAAGCCTTGTAGAATCATCCATTGAAAGTCTTCCATAGCAGTTAACTCTATTATACTTATGCAAAATTACAAGGCATATAATATTTACAATTAGCCAACCTATTTTGCATATCAAGCTAGTAGTCAACATGACTTTGAATATCCTACAACTTCTAGATCTTTAAGGCATTGTAGAATGCAGAAATGTGTTACAAGACTTATAAATACATAGGTGTTAGGTCCAGAATTATCGTAGAAGGGGGATTCAATATGATAATCACTAAATTAAAAAAGTCTTTTGAATCTTTTGCGGATATAAAATTTAGTGCTCGGTTAGTGGTTCCGTGTTCTTGAGGTGAATAGTGTTTGGAACAATAAAACGAGGAAAACAAGATATTTGGGGAAATATATATTCATATATAAATCTGCGAGGGGTGTTGTTACACTCCGGTAAATAAATTAACCGACTACAATCTAAGAACAATAAAGTTCCTAGCTACTACAAAGATCTACAAATTAAATCCTATACAATGTTCTAGCTTTTGTTTGTTTAAGGATTTAATTAACGGCTAATGATTATAATGCCCCTATGAATATACAAGAGTTAAATCGGGCATTATAACGTTACTCCGGTGAGAAGATTAACGGATATAGATTTGGGTGTATATCTCCCCTATCTCTCTTTGCTTCAATTCTTCAGCTCTCTTGGGAGAGAAGATGAACAGAACAATTCTGATTGCTTAATTCTTCTGATGTTGTAGTGTAGTCTTTATATTCAATTAAAATGTGTGGTAAAAATTGAACCACATAAATTAATTGATTGTATCAACAATGATGTGGTTGAGAAGCATGGACTTGCTAACCTGCGACTAATGATTTTTGGCACATCAACTGGCGACCAGGAGGGTTGAGCACTTAGTTTTTATTCCGCAAAAAGCTAACATGCGACTAGTATTAGCCAACCTGCGACTACTAGTAAACAAGTAACTGGCGACTAACATTTGGTTGTAACTTGTGACCAAAACAACCAACCTGATTAACCTGCGACCTTGGTCGTTTTATTTTCTTTTGTTTTTCATTTTCATTTTCTTTTTTTTGTTTTGTTTTCTTTTTCTTTTTTCCTTTTTTTCTTGTTTTACCTTTTTCTTTTATTTTCTTTTTTCCTTTTCTTTTTCTTTTCTTTTCTCTTTCCTCTTTTTTTTGTTTCTTTATTTAAATTTAAATTGTAACTAAATTAATTTAAAAAATAAACTTAAAAATAACTTATATAAATAAACTAATTTAGATTCCTAAAATAAAATTATTTAAAGTTTATAGAATAAATCGTTTTAATTTTATTAAATAAATTATATTAAAGTCCATTAAATAAATTTATTTAATTTAATAATTATCGTGGCTACATAGATGCTTTTTATGCAAGAAAATTTTGAACTAAGCCACTCCCTCTAGTTGTTTAGCTGCATACCCTACGCACCTCTTCTCGTACTTTAACATATAAATGTTCAATCCAAGTACGTTCCTCAACTTAACAATTCTTCTAAAAATAATACCCAGATTCCTTTCACGAGCTGTTGATGCCTAGTGCAACTGATCTTGTTTACAGACGACTAACCCTGATTCAGGTCTTCGTATTATAGCCTTGATTACATTGTTAAGCTTGCAACAACTTTATCGCTTCAAACACTGACTGTCAATAAATAAATGTACTTTCACTGGAATCCTTTCTGGTACTTTAGAGATTACTACTACAATCTTGAATACTTCATTCACTGTTCTTCACCAACGCTTGAATATATAATTGAACTCCTGTCAGTGATTATAACTTCAAGACTATAGCTGTCTTTTTTAACCTCTGTTTATACCATGTCTTCAATTCTTCAGATTCCTATGCTTCATACACTGTCTATCTTCAATCAATGCCAATACACTGAAATCTTCCTGTGACACTTATACACTGAATCTTCACCATTTCTGAAACCCTGGAAGTCTTTAACCTTTATTCTTCACTGAGGCACGAACATATTAATGAACTTATTTCAGTGACCTGTAAACAGACTCCAAGCCTTCTTCTAATCTTATGACTTTTTGTATTTGCCTTGTCTTCATTTCTTCCTGATTTCTTGTATAGACGTAGTATTATTAACCTGTCATGTTCTAGTGTTGTTCTCGTGTTGAGTTATCATGTAACGGTTCATATAGCTACGCAGTCTCACCAACAATCTCCTCCTATTTGATTGTTAAACCTAACAAAAAAAATTAATAGAGAGGATAACTCAACTAACAACTTAAAAAAGTAAAGTACCGGGACTTGTAAATAATGCTACTGGTTTTCAGGATCAAATACTGCATTTCCAGATTTCTTGAGTAACTGAAATGAAAGATGCTTGTTCCTCTAGCACTAAACAGATCTTCAAGTAGTTTCATCTTCATTTCCTTGGTTCTTCAACTCTCTTCCAGATAACACTTCTCAGTCTTGAAGTAATCATCAACAACTTCTTTTGTACAACCACATTTCCTGTTGAGAAACACATATCTTTCTTGTTTCTCCCCTATGAGATTCAACTGCTTAAAGGAGATCACCTTCATTTACCACCTCTCCCGTACAATAGGATACGTAGTTACAAACAATAATAGTGTTGTGGTTATATGCTTTACCTTTTTCCTCCTGCCTGCTATTTCTCCCCCTTAGTTGAGGAATCCTCCAAACTATTACTAAAGATTTTAACTCCCCCTAAGAGAAGGAATGTTTGATGCTGTCTGAAGGAGTTCTCATATTTGACTTGGTTGAAAAAGAAATAACAAGTCATAGTCTGATCAACCATATCCCTTTAAATGCTGCAAGAATGACTTCACTGTTGATCCTCCCGTTAACCAATATTCCCAATTCTTTATACCTCCCAACTTTGAGATCACCAATTGTTACCAATTGTTAGCTCACAACTTGTTAGGTCCCAAAGTATTCTAATCTAATTTGTAAATGTTAGGTCCCTAAGAGTTAGGTTCCAATAATAAACAAATTCGAGACCCGAAGTATCAAGAATCGTGTTTAGGGATAGGGAATGGGATATGGTGTTTCTCTTTCTTCCTCACTATGAATGTGTGATTCTGTTTCGTGTACCTCACATGTGTTTCACTCTTCTCTCCACTCGTGTTTACACTCATTCTTACAAGTGTATCACTCCTTTCATAGCTCCAAAATCCAGTTGTACTTGCAAGGAAAATCACCTTAGCCATCCTTATGGAGGTCACAGGTGGTGCAATGGGAGTTCGAAAATCCCCATCCTTGTTAGACTCGTCAGATGAATCTGAGTCATAATCTATAAGTTGCTAGTTTCCCATTGAAGGTTCCAGATTTGAACTCTGGAAAGGTAAACAATGATTCAAAGAATTTAGCATAAAGATCAAAGTTCCCTTCTAATATCCGTAAAGACATTTCCTTGTGACTCATCAGGTAAATCTGAATCATTGTCAACAAGTTACCGATCTGCACCTATGTCAGATCCACTATCCACAGATGCATCCAGGGGGTTTAAGCCTGGGGAGGTAGATACTGACCATTGACATATGGATATTGGATCAGTATACTCTCCTAACATCTGTAAAGGCAATTGGTCCAGTAAAGAACCTTGAACAATCGAATCTTACCTTAAAATGGTCGAAACTCTTATTTCCGTCAACTCTTCCTTATGTGTGTAACATATCCTTGTGCGTCAAGAATTATTTATATTTAAGGTTATGACACTACATCGGATACCCTGGCCGACAGGAGAATTTCAATAGACGCACCCAATTGAGAGGATGAATCTAGTAACTATTTTTGTGCCTTTTCAGCCATTATATCTTTTTGAGAAGATGTATGGGGGCTAGCAGTTGCCTCGGTTTAAATACTACTCATCTTTGTAGGAGACTGAGCTGCTGGGTTGACTTCAGAATCTTCCTTATGTGGTGCACTAAGGCACTTTCTCCCTCACACTCATTCATACTTCATTTTAGGGGTAAGAGAGTGTCAATTGGTTCTGTTTCTGTGTTTGTCTTTACAGTCTGGGATAGAAGTTATGGGTTTTCAACCTCATGACTATCAAATGAAAGAAGGCCAATGGAGGCTGAACCTGTATCACATAACATATGGCAATCTAGAGATAAAATGCACTTAAGATCTATAATGAATGAAAATTTATGCATTTAATCTTTTAGAGAAATGATGTACAATAGTGATTTCAAAAGATTTTAATGAAATAAGCAATCACCGATGTAGAAAGAAGTTTGATTTTTCTCTTAAAACTGTTTGAGTACACAAGTCTATTTTTATGCATAAAAAGATAAATAATTTGAAAAAGACACAGACTCATGACCTAGCAGTAATAAGAAGAGAAAGAAAGATTTTGACTTTCAATATAAATGAGTTTTTGTAAAAGTATTGATCACTTAGGATAAAGTCTAAGCCAGGGAACTGATGCAAAGTGAAGATATGGGAAGCTCTCGAGACAAGATGCCAGGGAACTGATGCAATAAAGAAAAACAGGAGGACTATACTCATTCAAGAGTATAAGCACTTTGACTCAAAAATTGATGAGTCTTTAACTGACTTATATGACAGGTTTGTCAAACTCTTGAATGATCTGTCACTGGTGGACAAGGAATATGATCTTGAAGATTCAAATCTAAAATTCCTTTTAGCTCTTCCTGAAAGTTGGGATTTGAAGGCTACTATTATAAGAGACAACTATGCTCTTGATGAAACTACTCTTGATGAAATTTATGGTATGCTCAAGACTTATGAACTTGAGATGGATCAAAGAAGCAAGAGACAAGGGAGAAAGTCAAGGAAATTTGCTCTTAAGGCTGAGGAGGAATTCCCCAAAGTGGTTGTCTCAAAGAAAGGCAAAGGAAAAGCTCTCATCACAAAGTCTGATTCAGAATCATCAAGTTTTGATGATGATGATTCAGAAACTGAAAGTTTACCTGAAGTAGATGTTGATGAAGAGATGGTGAAATTGTGTGCTCTTATGGTGAAGGGTATCACAAAGATTGCCTACAGAAAATTCAGAAGGGGAAAGAAGTTTTTCAAGAAAGGTGGAAGTACTGATAAGAAAGGTTTCAGAAAATCTGAAGGCAAAGGTGCAAAGTCTGATAGAGGAGACAACTCAAAAGTCAAATGCTACAATTGTGGTGAAAGAGGCCACATATCTCCTGACTACAAGAAAGGAAAAAGTGATAAAGGCAAGGCACTTGTCATAAAGAAGAAAAGCTGGACAGACTCTTCAGATTTTGAAGATGAGGTGAACTATGCCTTGATGGCAAATGCTGATGGCAGCTCTGAAACTGCTGAATTAAAGGCACCTCAAACAACTTATGCCTTTCATACTGATGATATTACTGAGTTGAGATTATATCTTAAAACAATGTTTATTAGCTACAGAGATCAAACTTTAACATGTGAAAGATTAACTTCTGAAAATCTTGCTTTTAAGAAAAGGAATGATTATTTAGAAAATGAGTTAGTTATGTTCCATCAAACTCAGAAAGAGAGAGATGATGCTTTTTATGTTAGAGATGAATTGCTAAAATTGAATAAATCTCTCAAAACTGAGTTAGAAAAAGAAAAAGAGATTATCAGGACTAGGACTAACTCTGGCAGAACAACTCAGAACTTATTAAGTAGTGGAAACTGGAAAGAGGGCTTAGGTTATGGAGATGATAAAAGTGAAAAAGGAACTGAACAAATTGAGCCAATTGTTGTTAAACAAACTGTTAAGTCAAAGGTAAATCCTGTTAAGTTTGTACTAAAACTGTAAAGTCTGATTCTGAAAAGATGAAAGAGTCTGAGACAGAAGTTAAGGAGAAGTAAACTTCTGACAAATTTGAACAGGATAAACCAGCTGAAGTCAACATAGGCTTAATGACAAAGAAGCAGCTTAAGCATAAGCTGAAATAAATAAGGAATATCAACAAGGTTAAGACAGCTAGGAAAAATAGGAATGGAAAGGAAGGTGTGAATAAAAGCAATAACTATATGCTTGTTCCTAATGCTCCTAGAAAGAAATGTTATAACTGTGAAAACTCTAACCATCTTGCTTCTTTTTGCAGGAAGAATAAAAATATAAACTCTTTACCTTCTAAGTCAGGAGTTAAGAGTCAATCTGTTAGGTATAAGCCATAAAATCCTTGTTTTCATTATGGTAGTTTATGGCATTCCATTTATACTTATAAGGAATATCATAGTTTATAAATATGATTATTATCAAATAAAACCTTCTTTGAAGAAAGTTGCTTTAATTCCTTCTAGTGTAAAATCTGATGCAAAGTCTGATATAAGTTCTGATAAACAGCATGTTAGCATAAACTCTAATATTAAATCCGCTGCAAATGCTAACAAACTTAAAAAGGCCAAAGGATCCAAGCAAGTCTGGGTCCTTAAAACTAACCATTAGTGGTCTTTGTGATTGCAGGGCAACAGGAGAAACATCGTAGTACTGGATAGTGGATGTTCAGGACATATGATTGGAAATAAAGCCCTGCTCTCAGACTTTGTGGAGAAAGCTGGCTCAGAAGTTTCTTATGGAGATGGAAACATGGGAAAAATACTGGGATATGGCAATATTAATCTTGGGAAAGTCATCATTGAAACAATAGCTTTTGTCTCAGGACTTAAACACAATCTGCTGAGTGTGAGTCAAATCTGTGGCAGAGGTTATCATGTAGATTTCTTTGAAGAACAATGTGAAGTTGTACACAATTCTACAGGCAAAGTGGTTCTGAAAGGTTACAGGCATGGTAACATTTATGAAGTCAGACTTTCAACAAGTTCTTATGGTTCTGCAATCTGTCTGATGAGTAGAGCATCAATTGAAGAAAGCTGGAATTGGCACAAAAGACTCTCTTATTTAAACTTCAACAATATAAATGAACTTGTACAGAAAGATTTTGTGAGAGGATTGCCAAAATCAGTATTTGCTCCTGATGGCCTTTGTGATTCATGTCAAAAGGTAAAACAAAGAAAATCTTCTTTCAAGAGCAAAACCGAGTCATCAATTCTTGAGCCTTATCACCTACTGCATATTGATCTATTTAGTCCAGTCAATGTCATGTCTATTGCAAAGAAGAAATATGCTATGGTTATAGTGGATGAGTTCACAAGGTACACCTGGGTGCACTTCTTGCACAAGAAGAATGAAACTGCATTTACTCTAACTGATCATGTCAAACAGATGGATAAGTTGATCAAAGATTCTGTTAAAATTATAAGAAGTGATAATGGCACTGAGTTCAAGAATTCAATCATGGAAGAGTTCTGCAAAGAGCATGGAATCAAATAGGAATTTTCTACACCTGGAACTCCACAGCAAAATGGAGTTGTAGAAAGAAAGAACAGGACTCTCGTTGAAGCTGCATGAACTATGCTTGATGAAGCAAAGCTGTCAACCTACTTTTGGGTTGAAGCTGTGCAGACTGCTTGTTTTACACAGAATGCAACACTCATAAACAAGCATGGAAAAACACCATATGAGATGCTGAAGAAAAAGAAGCCAAATCTGAAATACTTTCATGTATTTGGTTATAAGTGTTTTGTTCTTAAGACTCATCCTGAACAGCTGTCAAAATTTGATCTAAAAGCTGATGAAGGAATTTTTGTTGGATATCCACTTTCCACAAAAGCCTTCAGAGTCTACAATTTAAGAACAAGGGTTATCATGGAATCTATCAACGTATCTTTTGATGATAAGAAGATTATTGGACTTGAAGATTTTAATGATCACGATCAGCTGAGGTTTGAAAATGAAGACTTAAATTCTGATTCTGTAAATTTTGATGACTTAAACTCTGAACCTATGAGTATTGATGTCATTGAATATGTGGTAACAACTCCAAAGGAAAATGCACCTGTCTAGGGGGAGCAAGCTGAAGATCCTACCACATCTCAAGACTCTCAAGAAGCATCAAAACCTGCCACTGGCTCTTCAAGTGCTGATTCATCTAGTTCTGATTCGCCAAATTTTGATAATTCTGGAAGCTCTGATACTTCAAATCCTGAAGGATCCAAGTCAAACTCTGAAGTCTCAGAGAGCATAACTACAGGGGGAGCATCAGAAAATGCTGATGGAGATAACATGGATCATGGGGGAGGATCCAGTTCTAGAATCCAACTTCAATCTGCAAGGAAGTGGACCAAATCACATACACCTGACTTAATTATTGGAGATCCTGAAGTAGGTGTCAGAACTAGAACTGCAACATCAAATGAATGTCTCTATCATTCTTTTCTATCTCAGACTGAACCAAAGAAAGTGGAAGAAGCTCTTCAAGATGCTGATTGGGTGTAAGCAATACAGGAAGAGTTAAATGAATTTGAAAGAAATAAAGTCTGGACCCTAGTGCCAAGACCAAAGAATAGATCAGTTGTTCGCACAAAATGGGTGTTCAGAAACAAAACTGATAGTGATGGCATTATTACAAGGAATAAATCATGGCTGGTTGCTAAAGGCTACTCTCAACAGGAGGGTATTGATTATGATGAAACATTTGCACCAGTTGCTAGATTAAAAGCCATAAGGATCTTTTTAGCTTATGCTGCTCACAAAAAGTTTAAAGTCTTTCAAATGGATGTGAAAAGTGCTTTTCTTAATGGAGAATTGGAAGAAGAGGTCTATGTTGAACAACCTCCAGGCTTTGTAGATTCAAAATTTCCAAATCATGTCTACAGGCTTGATAAAGCACTTTATGGCCTTAAGCAAGCTCCTAGAGCATGGTATGAGACTTTAGCTCAATTCCTTCTGGAAAGTGGATTTCACAGAGGTACAATTGATAAAACATTGTTCTACCTCAACCATGGAAATGACTTACTTTTGGTACAGATATATGTTGATGATATCATATTTGGTTCTACAAATGTCAAACTCTGTGAGAGGTTTGCAAAGCTAATGCAGTCAAGATATCAAATGAGTATGATGGGAGAACTTAGTTATTTTATGGGCCTTCAAGTTAAGCAAAATGAAGAAGGTACTTTATCTGCCAATCCAAGTACACCAAAAATTTACTGAAAAAGTTGGAATGCAAGATTGTTCAATAGAATCCACTCCCATGGCCAATGCAACCAAGTTAGATAAAGATACTGGCTCACCAGTAGATATTACTAACTACAGAGGTATGATTGTTTATTTACTCTATTTAACTGCAAGTAGACCCGATATCATGTATGCTACCTGTCTTTGTGCAAGATTTCAGGCTGATCCAAGAGAACCTCACTTAATAGCTGTGAAAAGAATTTTCAAGTACCTTAAGGGTACAGCTGATCTGGGATTGTGGTATCCTAGAAAATCAGATTTTAAGCTAATAGGTTACTCAGATGCAGATTTTGCAGGATTGAAAATAGACAGGAAAAGCACTAGTGGAAGCTGCCAATTTCTTGGAGGCAGATTGGTTTCTTGGTTTAGCAAGAAACAAAAGTCAATTTCCACATCAACTACATAAGCAGAATATATTGCTGCAGGAAGCTGTTGTGCACAGATTCTTTGGATGAAGAATCAGTTACTGGATTATGGGTTAGAATTTTCTAAAATCCCTATTTACTGTGATAATCAAAGTTCTATTACTATGACAGGTAATCCGGTTCAACACTCAATGACAAAGCACATCAACATTAGGTACCATTTCATAAGGGAACATATGATGGAAGGTACAGTGGAATTGCATTTTGTTCCAACAGATCAACAACTAGCAGATATCTTCACAAAACCACTATGTGAAGCTACTTTTACAAGACTGGTAAATGAACTTGAAATGGTTTCAGGTTCTTTCTCTAAATCTGCTTAGCTTTTGTTCTCATGCATCAGACTTTATGATCAGTGTTTACAGATTGTTTTATTTTCATATAATCTGTGCTTCATGAGAAATTCATTAAATACTAATTGTTATCTGATATGGATCTTTAAACTCTGATAGTGTTTTGAATGTTCTGTGACTATTCAATCCAATGAGGATAACTATGCTAGATGCTAACCTAGTAGTCTTTAACATACTAGAAATCCCATGTTTGAATTAGTTGTTTATGTGGAAACTCATTAACACAAGTAAATTCTGATTTTGAGCTTAGTCAAGTTTACTTTGTGTATCTTATTACTAAGTCATAAACTAGATTTTTGCTTCATATCTGTCATATTCTGATGTCAGTAAATCTTAAGAATGAACTAAATGCTGATAAGCCTCTCTTTTTTTTTAAAAAAAAAAGAAAAGTCAGGTACTTCTTTGAGATCTAGAGTAAATATGTGGAAGGGAAGACCCAAGTGCATTGCTGGTATTAAGTAATATACATTAGAAAAGCAAATAAATTTTCTTGGTGACTTTTCATATTCTCTGATTACTGGAGAAATAGTATGACAACAACATAAATTCTGATAAGCAGTCGTGACTCACTTACACTGAGAAGCCACTGTAAAAAGGAATTTCAAAAGATGCATAAAATGAGCACAAACAGTTGAGGTGGACTCTTGCATAAATTTGTTCTATAGTAGACTTCATGATTGATGATAGATTTTAAGCACTTTTCTTAGTTATGCCTTATTTCTAAGATGTACTGAAGTTTATCAGAATTTAATCTTTATCTGATATTCTGCTGAATGCACACATTATCACTCCATATGAATGATGAAAATTACTTTGGTGATTAAGTTGTTTTTTGACGAACAGTTAAGTGTCATTTGCATAAATTCTGAGGACAAGTTCTGATGGAAGTTATGATGATTAAACTCTGAAGAAAATAAGTCAGTATTTGTATGAAGAATCACAGAAAAAGATATTCACTTTTTGAGTTCAGATTCCATATTCTGATGACTGTTAAAATCTGATATAAGTTAAGTTCTGATATTAAATCCTGATGATATCCTTGATGCTTACGTGACATTTTTCTTTACTTGACTTATTTGTGGTAAAAACTGAAACAGTCATATTTAAATCAGAATATATTTGGGTAAGATAAAAACAGTCATAATCATTTTGGGTTAGTGATAAACGCGTTTGTCTTGAAAAACTGCATGTGCACAGTAATTATTGTTTATTTTACGTGCTCATTAACTCTTTCTTTAACTTTTTACTGACTATTATTATTAAACATCGGTCTAGGGAAATGAGACATCATTATTTTTTATTCTTAATCATTAAACAGTCCTCGCGTCCCTTGTTATTCCATTGGCTATTAAAATGACTGATCATTCTTCGGTAAAATCATATCTTTTCCTTTCTCTCAATCAATGGCACATTTTAGTTGGTTTTACTGCTATGGCACAGACACTGTGACTATTTTTAGAAATGGAATTCCGACTTCATATCCTATCAACAACATTCCATTCGACATCTAGATTCATCTTCCTGACAACATTAAAAATGATCTGTTATCTTTCCAAAGAGAAGTTCATCTTCGTATTCTTAAACAGCAGGAGAAAATCATTCGTCTTGTTGTTCTATTTGTTGAAAGTAGTAAGAAGAATTAAATATCATCCATCTGTTTCTCTTCACCGTCAGCAGCAGGAGGAACTAGTCGATAGGTTTTCTTAGACTATGACTAAGGCTGTTGATGTTAAGCATCTTAGAATAGGACTATCTTGTAATTTTTGCATGTAATCGATAAATTTCATTAAATGTACTCATTTGATATATTAATGAAATTTCCTTTAATTGCAAGATTTAGTCTTTGTTTCTCAAATTATGTGACTGTGCATGTTTTAATTGCAATTTATTAATCTTTACTTCATTTTTTTTAATTTTATCCTTTGATGAATGTTTTGATTACAATTATGGTCAATAATAAATTTTGTTGATAAAGAGGAAACAGTTGAAACACGGGTCCATGCATCAGAACCTGTGATAGTTGAAGCTGAGAATGTTACTTCTCAAAAAGAAACTGCAGCTCAAAATTCTGATACTTTGAAGAAGAACTCTGTAAGTTCTGAAGCTGCTAAAGCAACTCCTTCATTGGCAAAGATATTGAAGAAAATGAAGGCTAGGAGGTATTTGGCTAAGGCTCCGTCAGAAGATACTGAAGATGCTGAGGAAGGGGATCAGGAATCTCTGATCTCACAAGAACCGATTATTATTGAAGCCCTTCCAGCTCAAGCCAAAGAAACTGCTACTGATACAGTTGTAACCCCTCCTGTCTCACCTATTAAAGCTACAGATGATGCTGAAGAACACACTGAAAATTCTGAAATAGATATTCATAATTTGAATATACCAGAAGTTCTTTATCTGGAAGCTCCATCTATAGAAGCTCAGCAATTTCCAACTCAAATTCCAATTTTAAATGCTGAGATACCATCTACATCAACCACACCAGCTCTGGAGATAAATTCTGATGTTTAGAATTTAAATGAAGTTGTTCCTGAATCTCCAGTTGCTTCACACACTGTTGTGTTGTCAGAACATAATGAGTCTTCCTCAAGCTCTGAAGACAGTGTTTCTGCTGAGACTCCAGTTCGTATGCTAGGAAAGGAAGAATTGGTGAAGAAATTTGCTGAAAAGGAAGCACATATTCCTTGGGAGGACACTCACAGAGGTGTGGAGTGGACCAAGAAGTGGAATGAAACTGATTTGATTCCAAGTTCTAACATTCTGATATAGCATATTGCTAAAGCTGATGAGTTGCTCACAAATGCTGATTTAAAGAGACAACTCAAGATCACTGCTCTATCTACCAAACATCTTCAAGGTCTACATTCTTCTACTCTTGAGAAGGTTGATACACTAAAGGAACATGCTGATAAGCTAGATCTACAGCTTAAGCTTGACAAGAACAGATATATCAGACCTACTCTTGAGAAAATTGAAACCATTGAGAAGAGTCAAGAGAAGCAACAGGCCCAAATTGATCAGGTACTGGCTAACCAAGTTTCTCAGAAAGCTTAATTGGAAGAAATCCAATCTTCAGTTGAACTTCTTCTTTCTCTCTTACTTCCTGATGATGCCAAAAATGGGGGAGAAGGTAGTTAAGTCCCAATGCTCACCTACTGAAATACTGAAGAAAAAGGATGATAAAAGTGATGTCCAGGGAAACTCTGATAAGAGTAGAGGTCAAGGAAAAGTTCAAGGAAAATCTTCTACACAGAACAAGTCAAGTTCTGATGCTGTGAATGCTAAAAGACTGAAGTCAAGTTCTGATAAACAAAGTCTGATGTCAAGTTCTGATATTCTGATTCAGTCAGGATCTAAAGACTCTCATAAGTTTTTACAAACTCTGAAGGTAAAGGGGAAGCAGACTACTGTTTATTACCAAAATCCTAAAATCCAAACACTTAATGAGGAGATAGCTAGAAGATTATTTCTGAAACAAAATCCAGGAGTGGATTTGGAAACTCTCAAGGAGGAGGAAGCTAGATTTGCTGCTGAGAAGACAAATCTTAAGTCTAAAGCTTCTGATACAAAGAAACCTCCAAGGCCTAAGGAAAAAGGCATTGTGATCAGGGAAAAGTCAAATTCTGAGACTTCAAAGTCCAAGACTAGATCACAAACTGAGATTGATCCTAAATCAAAAGGAAAAGAAAAGGTTGGTGAACCTTTAAAGATTGAGAAAAAGATAAGTTCTTCCATTTCGGTCTATCAAAATACAATGCATGATGATGATTTGATAGAAGATGAAACTGTTCAAATTCTGAAGAAAAGAAAGATAATTGAAGAATCTAAAACAACCTCTGACACTGCTCAAGTTGTTCAGAATAAAGAACAGCAAGCTACAGAAGAAACAGCAAATTCTGATCAAGTTAATTTGGAAAAGATGACAATTGCTGATAAGAAGAAGCTGTTATGGAAGAAAGATACTCCAGTTGAACCAAAATCCAATCTCTTGATGAATCAACTTGCAACATTTGGGTTGAGATCCAAGAAACCTAGGGATAAAGCTGGATTAGGTTCTGATGAAGAGAAGATACAAACAGAAGTAGAAGTTACTCTAAGAGATCCTTTCATGTTGACAGACAAACCATATAAACAAATCAAACAAAAGCACCTTGACAAGGTGTTGTCTGCTCAAATCGTGATAGATGCTCATGATAAGGAAAATCTAAAGGAGAAATTGATTTTATTTCTCTATGATGGATCAACTTACAGACTAGATGATACTGATGTGCTAAAGAAGTCTGTTAGAGAACTTCAATATATCCACTATCTTCTGGAAGTAAAATCTGATGTTACAAGAAGATGGTCAGAATACATTTTGAAGGCTATAAGAGATCTATTCAGAATCTCTGGTACAAAGACTTTTTAGTATATACCAATGATTACTGAAGATGATGGAAGAGAAATTCATATGCTAAAGAATTCTGCTAAGGTGGAAGTTATTCTGAAAGGAAGATGCTTATGTTATAATGAAAACTCTTCACATCCTAGAGTTATCAGACTTGGTGATGGACTTGAAAGAACATCAATTTAAGCTCTCAGAACTGCCATTTATCAGATTGGTAATAGTAAAGATGAAGAACTGATGCAGGTCAAAGCACAGTTAGTTGAAATTCTAAGGAAAGCTGAAGACAAGCTGGTAAAAGATTTTGTTAAGAATCATTATGGATTCAGATTGATCCAATGAAGTTGGTAAAGCTAAAAGGACTGTAAGTTGTAGTTAATAGTCTTGTTAAACTCTTATTGCATTTGAACTTAAATGTTTTTAACATCATCAAATCTATTAACTTGTATATTTTGCACAATTTATAAGTTGGGGAGATTGTTAGATATATTTGAGATGTCATGTCTAATATGTTTCATGTTTAGTTTTCAGATCTTAACAAACAGGAAATATCAGTACTTACTGGAATCAGTACTTACTGGAAGTCAGAACTTAAGAATATCAGGACTTAGATTATCATAAGATAAAATCAGAAGATGGATATCAGAACTTAAGTACTGGAGGACTAACAGTTAAGGAAGGAAGCTGATTTACAGGAAAGAAGATCGCGACTAATACAAAAAGAATATATGCATGGAAAGAGTTAGAGGACTTAAAGAATTGTATAAGATATCTGATTGATATATTTTAGGAGACAGAATTATATTCCATATCAATTAGAACTTATCTTGTAAATGTGTAGTATAAAAACACAGACATAGGTTTACACTATATGTGTTATCATTATCGAGAAGATCATACATTGTAACCTAGCAGCTCTCGTGATATTTGTTCATCACTGAGAGAGAACAGTTCCATTGTAACAGAGTTTATTATACCGAATATATCTGTTTACTGTTACTTGTGTTCAAAATCGATTTGATTGTATTCTCAACACTGTATTCAACCCCCTTCTATAGTGTTGTGTGACCTAACAGTTCCATATACTTTGATCCATTGAGTATTGCAACTATTATCAAAGTGTTTAGGAATTTACAAATAAGTATAAAAATTATTCTAAGTGGACAACATCAATTGTTGACAGATTTAGTTATAATCAATCTTGCTGCTTATTTATTATAAGTTAGTTTGAATTATGGAGCAAATAAAATCGCTGAATTGCTTCAATTTCCATAATCCAAACTACCCAAAATAAATATTCAATAAATAAATACTAAATATTTATGAGTTAAATACTAGCACTTAAATATTTATAATTATCCTTAAATAATCACCAAAAGGATATATGACTTATATACAGGGTAATCACTCTCTAGATAATTAGTAAATTTAGAAATATTTTCTAAGCATATAAGATATTGAGAGTTTTATACACATAACTTAGAAAATACTTCAACTTTCAATATTAGTGATTTTAGAAATAAGCATTGATTACTTAAAACAAAAATTCTAAATAATATCACTAATACTAAGAGTATCACAATTACTCATACATGATACAAATAACTATGCAACATATTATTTTAATATAATTTAAATTATGAGACTGATATGGAATGGAATTGTCTATCATCATAATTTAGATCAATTAAAATAATATTCAAACTTAATGCTATAATACTTAACTACCACAATTGTATATGACATTGTAATCATGATAGTCAAGACAGTAGCACTAAGTACGAGGTATTGGATTATTGATAGATTCACAAGTCCTTTAAATATTAAAGATTTAATACTTGTGAACTTATATTAAGAATTCCTTATAGATGGCATTTCCAACTAATGTGCAATGAATGATATCCCACACTTACAAATCAGTCTTGAAAGATTAACTTTAACAAGTGATTTAGTAAATGTTTCTGTAAGTAACTCTTTGACTAAAAATACATGCTCTCTAAATAATGATACCTAGTGTGAAGGTGCCTTGTCATAGAGTTTTCCCAGATTTGTTGGATTTGAAGTTGTCTCTTATTATAACAAGAAATCAATCTTCTTCCACGAAGTTGACAGCTTCTCGAGATGTTTATCATGTCACTTAAGTTGACAGCTTCAGAGATGCTTCTCCTGTCTTTTTTACAATCTACATAATCTATATCATTATATTCATACATGTTAAGCATAATATCTTTAGGGTAATATACTCCAAGAGTTGACCCTTAATATATCTAATAATCTTGTTAATACCTATAAGATTGGATTCTCTAGGATCCACTTGGAACCTTGAACTTTGGCATATTGAGAACATCACATGTTGTCTATTAGAATTTGAGTAAAAGAGTGAGCTTGTCATACCTCCATAGCTTTTCATTATACCTGAGTTGTACTGATTTAGCTTTAGTGGTTCTTGTTGGTAAGTAGTCTTGGTATGTTCACAATCTTCCAAATATTGCATCTTCAAAAGATCCTTAACTTACTTGTATTGCCATCATTCCTTTGGTTTAATTGTTCTCCTAAAAGAAATATTCTTTTGGCTTGCTTGAGCTCCTAAAAGAATTATTCTAATGGCTTGCTTGAAGTGATTCCAAAAAGAATTATAACTTTTCCAACATGCTCCTCCATACCTACTCTGTAATTACTTAGCACATAATCTTGCACAAGTCTTTGTTAGTAGACCAACATATAACATTATCATTATATCACTACACATATATAATATTATGTTTGTGTCTAGTGATAATGAGAGTTATTAATATGACGACTCTACTAGTTCATATTTAACTGTAACTTCAGTTAGAGTGCCATACCATGTCCTTGATGATCGCTTGAGTAGTATACTAGTTCATACCAACCTGAAGTGAGCTTGTGAAGAGAGATATACAGAGTCCAATAGATCTACAACTGTAAAGTCCATGAACTGTTGTGCATTGACCTCCTCTTTTGACTCACCAACCACGAGTACACTTGTACACATCTACTAAAGTCCAATTCCAAGTTTGAATGTGCATCAGGTGTCTGATATGTCATAATATCTTCAAGACTCGTCACTGGTGCTTTCTGCCAGATACTACTTCCGGATAATAACCTAGCATCCAGTTTGGCCTTGTCCCTCACAATAATGCCATTGTCATCCAGTTTTGATTTCTGGTTATCCTTGTACCAATTACAAAATTGTCATTTGGTTTAGATACCAGCTTCCCTACAATCTGCTTGTTGACTGATTGAGTTCATCTTGTTTGGCTATCACCCAATCAATTCGGATCTATCAGAGCTTCTATAACTTTCTTAGTTTCTTCTTCAGATAGAAAACTAGAGAATTAATCATTCATACTCAGTAGCTCTGCTAATCATTACTCCACCATCCAGATCACTTAAGAACTAGACTTTGGGAATAATATTGACATCAAACCCTTTATCTCAGCATATATGTTCTTTAGTGTCCTCTGATTTTCAATGTGGTGTTGTGTCTGACTAGTTAATTCTTTTATTGCTCCCCCTAAGCTGTTGCTGGGATTTCCTAAAAATCCTTACCCTTGCTGACTGACTTCATGAAATAATGTGTTGTGTTATAAACTGCCATTCCATTGCTTGGATATGAATTATCTGTGGGATTTTAGACATCACAGAAGCATGGTAAAACATTTTTCTTGATATAAAATCCATATAATCGCATATAAATCGTGAATAAATCGAGGGATCGATTACTAACCTTTAATAGCGATCCAAGAACGATGAACGGAGATCCCTAGAAGCTGCTCCTCAAGTGTGAAGCACTCCACCGATATCCACCAAGTGATAAAAAAAATGGAGGGAGGAAGAGGTTGAGAGAATTAGTTGCCTCCCTCTCTTTTCTAATTTAGAATTAGGGTTTTATTTGGGTTGAGGCAAATAGGGTTTATAATAGTATATTTATAGGCAAAATTTTCAGTTGAAAATTTTCCCATAAAATATTATTATTATTAACCCTTTAATTGATTATTCTTATTAACCAATTAACTAATAATTAAAACACCTTTTAATCATTAATCCCTTTTCTAAACACTTTAGAAAAATAATTCTCTCACTTGATTTAATTTCCAAAATTAAATTCTTAATTAATAATATTAAGAACTTTTCTTAATTAATTTATAATTAATTAAATCTCATTTAATCAATTATTAAATTTGCTAATTAATTATTTATTTCATAAATAAATAATTACCAGCCATTATTAATTAATTCCTCCACCATTAAATCATTCTCTTTTATGGTGTGATCCTGTAGGTTCAATATTAAGCCGGTAGTAGAAATAAATAATAATAAAACTATTTTATCATTATTTATATAAATTCTCTAATTTATTAAATATGATTAATTAATAAATTTATCATGTTTATTCTACATCGTGAGGGATATTTCTCAGCATATCGCGACTATCCGGATAATACGAATTCACTGCTTAGAATACCAAGAACCTATTCAGTGAATAGTTATCGTACAATTAATTCCTTCTACCCTGCAATGCCATGATTAAATACAAGGCATGGAACTCGTGTCAAGCCTATCTTATTTAATCATATGCTTTCTCATTCACTATGCTTAGTTCTAATTAATGTGAATTAGAAACTCCTTTCTAATTTCATTCACTCTGGCCAGAGATTCCTGAACTAGCATAAGTGGATCAGCATTGAACATTCTCTTCCTTCACTGGAAGGGGTAGATCCTTTATTGATCATACACTATCTTCGTGTACAAATTCCTACACCCAGTAGAGCCCTCATTATTTTCCCTGGAGACTAAGAACTAAACCAAAGTATAGTTCAGTGTACACAAGATGACTATGATGACCTCAAGTCTAAGGATACTTGTACAACTATCACAATGTGAACATCTGCTGACACGTGAGTGAACTCCGTCAGTTGTTCAGCTGTGTGAGTCATGTTCAGTGAACTTATTCTATAATAAGCACCTACATACTAGCTATAGTGTCACCACACAAATGTCTATGAGAACAGACATCCTTCATAATGAAGCAAGCATAGTATGTACTGATCTTTGCAGATTACTAATTACCAGTTAATAATCCTACGACCAAGAAATATTTAAGTTCAGAGTTATCATCTTTTAGGTCTCATTATTATGATCTCATCATAATCCATAAAAAGCTTTACTCTAAACTATGGTATATCTTATTTAAACACTTAAATAGATAAAGCCCGCAAAAAAAACAAAACAAGTCTTTTATTAATATCAATGAAATCAAAACAGATTGAATAAAAGTTATTCCTAAATAATCATACATGATTGGACTTAGGACACATCTCTTTCATTATAAATACCAATAATTTATCATGTAACAGCTTGGAGCATGGAGTTGATGATCTGTGCACTTCGACTGTCTATCACCATATGTTGATCAACCACAAATGCCCTATAGGTTGTACACTCCACTGAGTAGCCATGAAAAATATCCTAACTAGTCTTAGCTGTAAATGCCAAGATCTTCAAACAACTGAAAAACATTTCATTGTTTGCTTCTGTAGAACATTCTCTTCAAACACTTTGAGGTTATCCAGTGTTTTCTTCTGTTGGCCAATAACTCATTAGTGGTCTTCATGTATACATCTTGATCGTGGCTTGATCTTACTTGTTGCAAACTATTTTGACTGCTTCAGCCCTTTGGTATTTAGAAAGTTTTGATTAGCTTGACATTGTCCTTGTTGCTTTAATCAAGTTTTGGTTCTTACTTTGTACCACTCCATTATGACACGGAGCTCCCAATGCAGAATATATCTCAAAATATTCTTGATATTACAGATATTTATCAGAACCACTTCTTGAATTTAGTCCCATTATCTGATCACAAGATCATTTCTTTTATAGTTGCTTCTAGCTTGATCTTCTGATATGATCAATCATCATATGTGATGTCTTGTCTTGAGAACGCACGAACAACAACTTTGTGTTAAGAGTAGTCATCAGTCATCACTAAGGTATATCTTTGCTTTGATGTGATGTTGTCTTTGACTTCTCTTTCTGACATGCCTCATATTTTTCATCCTTCTGAATTCCAGATGAGGCGGTCCTCTCACTAACCCCTTTTCATAAATGAGTTCCTTAGGTTGATGTTCAAGGGGGAGAGCTTCTAATGCCATAGCTAAACTTTTGTCAGATGAAGCTTTATAGTTGAAACTATTGACTTCACCTTTCCTGAGATTTTGGTCTAGCCACGAGCATATCATTTCCTTACTCTTGACAAGAGCAAGCTTCTCAACCTTCCTGCTTCAGATGAAACACCAATCCTTTATTGAATTGACATTTTATCCTTTAATGCAGAACCGTCTGATTAGAGGATTTGTGCCTTGATTCTCCAGCAAAAAATATGCTTCAATTGTTATCAGTGACTCCAATGATTAGTTGTTATCAGTGATAGCAATTGTTGGGTCCATGATGACATCCCTTTTTCTTCATAGCTTTGTTCCATGATAAAAACCTTTGTTATCATCTCCAAAAATTATTGACGGAATAACTTTTATTAATCACATTTGATTGTTGGGCTCTTTCTTTGATTATATGCCTTAAGTATCGATTACCAAGAATACATATAATCAATTCACATGTTATGTCATGTACTCACAAATGGATTAACATTTCTTGGTACCCAACTTATCAGTTTGGGTCTAGATGGATTAGAGATATTATTATAAACTGGGATAACAACAGCTACAACCTTATCATGCTAATTTTTATCTTTGACTGATCATTTTCTTCATTTTGATACCCTTGACAAAATTGTCTCTAGTCTAGGAAAAAATGGTTCCAACCTTACATAAGGAGGACTAGCAGTCTTTTACTATTGTAATCTTAAACATGATTTTCCTATAATTGATGCAAATACTAAGAGATGCATTCATGGCATTAAAAAAGCAAGCATTGAATGAAGAATACATGGCATTCATTTAGAAACATGACACATAAGAATTATGCAAGACATACATGATATGGAATAAACAGAATTAACAAATAAATCACTATTTCTATCTAGTCAAATTGTTATGGATCAAAAACTAAAAGTATAATAATTGATGTATTTACTACTAGGGAACGTGAGCTTCGAGGCTCGATTTGACTGCTCTTGTGTTTCGTGACTCAATCTGCCTTAACAAGATGCCTACGTACCTTGCTGTATGCCAAGGATCAAGTCAAAAACGTAGTTATGATTAGTGGGGTGAGGCCCCTTATATAGATGTTGGGAGTCCTTGAATTGGACATGGGTTAGGAGACTTGGTGGGCAAGTCTCAGAATTAGAATGGACTTTGGAGTCCTAAGAGGTAGGAAGCTGATTTCTTATCCCACCAGGTTCCTTGGAGACCAATCTACAAGGATTTATTTCTCCACTAGGATTCATCTTATCAGCTGACTTATCCCTTATTAATTAATTATGAAATTAATTAATATTCAGGGCTTTGGGCCTTCTCAAATGGACCTAGCTATTGGCCCAATTCTGATATGATTAATGCAACATTAATTACATACCTAGACCTTATTTTCTTCCCTATCATGTGCCCCCCGACTTTTGGGAAACAGTGACTAGGTTTCGCAGAAGTTAAGATCATTCGTTCCCTTACAAGGTATCATTTTTGCGTAAAATGTGGAGCGACCTACACATTTACAACGATTTGCCTTTATTCCTACTATTTAGTAGTTCTCTTAATTTCCAGGAATTTTCCCTTAATTTCTGGGATTTTTCCTTAATTTCCATGAATTTTTCCCTTAATTATGGGATTTTCCCTTAATTTCTGGATTTTTTTCCCTTAATTCTGGGATTTTTTCCTTAATTTATGGAATTTTTCCCTTAATTTCTGGAATTTTTCCCTTAATTCTGGAATTTTTCCTTAATTTCTGGAATTTTTCCCTTAATTATGGGATTTTTCCTTAATTTCTGGGAATTATTCCTAATTTTCAAAAAATATTCATATTTTTCAGGAATTTTTCTCAATTTTTCTGGAGTTTCCAAGGTATTTTTATTTTCCAGAAAATATTTACAATTTTCCAGAAAATAAAAGTCTTTTTCAGAAAATATATATATATATATATATATATATATATTTAAAGAAATACCTCCCTTTTTCGACCGGGATCCTGGTCGAATTACCTTTCGTATTGCCCTGGTCGACAGCTCTTTCGAGGAGGAGCATTCGATCTCAATATCTGGTCGAATTTCGATCAGGATTTATTATTTTTTTTATTATTATTATTATTATTTGGCGACCTGGATTCCAACCCTTTCGGTCAAGATTTATATTCTTGACCGAATTAACCATTCTTTCAAGCCCTGGTCGAAGTTACTTTCGAGGAGGACTGTTCGACGAAGTTTCCTGGTCATTTTTTGATCAGGGTTTCACCCCCTTCAACCAAGACCCTGTCTTTTTCGGTCAGGACTTTGTGTTTTTGACCGAATTATGCTCCTACATACTCTTGGTCGACAGTATTTTCGACTAGAAGCATTCCACTAGGATTCCTGACCCTTTCGGTCAGGATTTCTTTTGTTTTTCTGATCGAATTCAGCCCTTTTTGATCCTGGTCGTGGTCTTTTTCGACCAAGAGAATTCGATCAAGAATAAAGAACAAATCCTTATCGAATTAGGTCAAGTTTTTTTCTCTTATCATTTTTTTTGAATAATTTCTTGGGGCCAAACCCTTTGCTGGGTTTTTCTGAATTGGGCTTTCCTTCCCTTTGGGCCATTCACTGGGCTTGAGTTGAGCATTGAACGGCCCAGTACTTGGGCTTGTTGTATTAAAAAAAATTGTATTTTATGTCATGGGCCCTTATATGGGCTTGATTTATTCCCAGGCCCAATAAGATTTGGGTTGGGCCTCCATTCCTAAGCCCAAATTCCAGATTTTTCTAGAATTTCTAGGGTTCTTTCTGGATTCTTCCAGAATTTTCAAAAGTATTTATTTAATTTAAGTTTTATTTCTGGATTCTTCCAGAATGTTCTTTTCTTGGGCCCAAATGGGCTTTTCTAGGCCCAACTACCCTTCTTTGTGCCTATATAAGAATGGGATGGGAGAGTGAATCCCCACACCTCTCATTTCATTTCTCATTTCTCTTCTCAAATACTCTCCTCTCTTTTCCACATTCTCCACACTCCTCTCCTTAGAGTTTTCGGGCCAACTTTCTTAGCCTTTTCCGGCCTCCCTCCCTTCCAAGGTTTCAAGGTCTTTCAACCTCCATCAATGGCTGATAGGAATTCCGAGAGAGCGGCCAAGATAGCCTCAGCTTCGAAACGAGGTAAGGATGTCGAAATCCGCTCTTCTTACATGTTTTTGTTAGATATGATTAATACTAGGGGAACGAATATCCCTCAACTGCACATCTTGACTCTTTCGGTCATTGCCACACATGGCACAATATAGATTACGATATGTTAAACACACGTTATAATGTTCGTCCCCCTCTTAGGCTAGTTCCAGTTTCCGGTGGCGATCGTACTTGCCACTGGAAACCCGATACTCTTTTTGTTTACACAAATGCCCTTGATGCTGGGCTTAGGTTTCCTTTTCATCCTTTCATTCCCCACCTTTTAGCATACTTGCAAATTAACCCCTGTCAGCTTCCTCCAAACGCTTGGAGGAACATTTTATATTTCATAGTTTGTTGTCTTAGGGGAGGTTTTCCTTTATCAGTAGTAGTTTTTAGGAAAATCTTCCAGTGTTATAACAGTTCTTCGAGTATTTGTGGTTGGGTCTACATTAAACAAAGGCCCAAGTGTAAGCACATTTTTAACAGTGCCTCCATTCCCGACAATAACCAACATTGGAGGAGTAGTTTTGTCGGGTTAATGTGGGAGAAAGGAGACTGGGGCACCCTCTTCAGATTTTCGTTCGGGAAGGTTAGCGATGGTAGCCTCAAATCCATTCACCTAACCCCCGAGGAAACTATCATTTATGATGAGCTTACTCGGGATGATGGTGCCACTGTCAGCTGGACTCTTTTATAGGAGTTTTCCCTTATCCACGTGGGACTCTCCTCAGTTTCTCAACAGGGTATTTTTCCTCCCTTCTCGTTTTCATTTTCTTCCATGCATTATTGACACCACTTATTTTGTTTTTCTCTTGTTTTGCAGCTGCTAAGGAAATCAACGAGGATAATGTGCCTCTCGTTGACGAGACTGTGAGGATGAAGAAAGCTCGGCTTGCGGGTCTGGATACTCGAGGAAAGGCTACGGAGCCTAGCTTCCTACTGAAGCACAAGGAGCCCATAGTGGAGGTTCCAGCTGAGGGAGCTGAAGCCCACAGTGCCCCTATCTCTGATGTTGCTCCTGTCTCTGTTGCTACAGGCGCCTTTCAGCCTCTTTGGGGATTCCGCCGAGGGGATACCATGGTTGGATCTACAAAGCACGCCTGGGATTGGTCTTACCACGGTGTAACCCCCAAGGACTTCACTGATGTGGTAGCTACCCCCGACCTGGAGAGGATAAAGCTCATGGGAGCTCAGTCCCTGGCCTTGGTATGACCCTTCCTTGAAATTTTTCTTTCTTTTTACTTGTAGCATTTTCTTGCCTTATTATATCTTCGTTTATTATTTTGTTTCAGTCTAACACCTACTTCTAAGGCATTGTGAGGCAAGTTGAATCATGGAAGAGGGCTTCTGACAAAGCTGACAATGCCCTCAGGAAGAAGCAGAGGAAGTACGCTTCTTTGGAGCGAAAGCTGAAGCGTAAGGAGGAGGAGCTCGGAGAGTCCAATGCTGAGTTGGTTGTCCTTGTTGGGAACCACGGACTTAGGGTGTTACTACGTTTTACGATAAAGATTACGAAAAGAGGATTACCTTGTTAATGGTTGATTCCACGCTCTTCTATTGTATTCCCAAATTCCCTTGAGCGAAGTGTGGCCTCCGTCTTCTCAAGTTATCCTCTCTTCTTGCTCCTTGGTGGCTACAATATGTTTTCACACAATTCCAAGCAAGAAGAGAATAAGAATATATATAGGCTACAATAGGGACCATGGATAATTAGGTTGGGCCTTCTAATTACATCTTGAGCCTAGCCCAATGTAATTAAATATTAATTCAATCCACTAAAGAATTAATATTTGCACTACCTTTCCTAATACCGTAATTTAATTAATTCGGTTCCAATATTATTTGCTTATTAAATTCCCCATGTTTAAAATATCATATGTCCATTAATTAAATAAATTACTGATAATTTATTTAATTGATATCTTTTATCCTTGATCATCCACTCAACCTTTATTTAATTATGCCAGAATAAATTCCACCTGCAGGGTTTCACATAATTAAATCTTTTTGAGCTTTCAAGGGGATATCATTAACCCGAATATTATCAGGACATGGATTCCTTCAATAAATAATATCCACCATGTATATAATTCCATCACCCAAAATATAATGATATAATTCAAAAAAATTATTTCATATATAAATCAAAGCATGTAAATAATATACACGTGTCAATTACTATTTCCGGATTAAGAACCTAAGCATTAATAATAACATAAAATCTTAGTTCTCCTTCTTAATCAGTATTAAGGGAACAATTCTAAATTTGATCATGTTCAATATACACAAAGTATACTAGTATTATTTATTAGTCAATATAAACTAATCTAAATAATACTACAGCCATACCAGTGGATTGTCCAACACCACCTGTGCTGTGAACCTTATTATATTATATAACCATATTTAACAATCTAATATTCTGTATCCCATTTGATACTAGATTGTTCACAATATATAATATTAGACAACATGTAAACATTCAAATGATTCTCAAATAAACTGGCCAGAAATAAATGTACATACTTCAAATAAATATTTTCAGTATACACTAACAATCTCCCACTTATACTCAAAATATTCTATGTGTACATCAGTGTTTATTTAATCCACTATTACATAAAAATCTACGTGTCCATCCATCTGACTCCTATCGCTTCCACATGCTTGTCAAAAACCTTGGTTGGCAAGCTCTTTGTGAAAGGATCTGCTCGGTTGTCTTCTGATAATATGTGAGCCACAACTATATCCCCTCGCTTTACGATTCCTCGTATGAGATGATACTTACGTTCAATATGTTTAGCTGCTTTGTGGTCTCGCGATTCCTTTGAATTTGCCACAGCACCAGTGTTATCACAATACACCGTCAAGCTCCTAGGCAAATTAGGTACCACATCTAAGTCCAAAAGGAAGTTCCTGAACCATACAGCCTCCTTGGCAGCCTCAGAGGCCGCCACGTACTCGGCCTCCATGGTGGAGTCTGCAATGCATTTCTGCTTTACACTCCTCCATATAACGGCTCCACCTCCCAAAGTAAAAACATATCCCGAGGTTGATTTCCTCTTATCCCTATCTGATTGGAAATCTGAATCAGTATATCCCAAAGGAAATAGATCTGATGCCTTGTAAATTAAGATATACTCCTTAGTCCTTCTCAGGTACTTGAGTATAGTTTTTACTGCACTCCAATGTTCCTGACCTGGGTTCGACTGATATCTACTAACCATGCCTACAGCAAAGCAGATGTCAGGCCTCGTACATAACATAGCATACATTAAGCTTCCACATGCTGAAGCATAAGGAACTGCTTTCATGCTCTCTATATCCTTAGGTGTCGAAGGACACTGCTTCTTAGATAGAGCAACTCCATGCTTAAAAGGTAGAAAACCTTTCTTGGAGTTCTGCATGTTAAAACGAGCTAATACTTCATCAATGTAGGGCTCTTGAAATAAAGCCAACATCCTTTTCTTGCGATCCCTTATAACTTTGATCCCAAGGATGTATGCCGCTTCACCTAAGTCCTTCATGTCAAATTGTTTGAACAACCATGCCTTTACTGATGACAACATCTCAACATTGTTTCCAATGAGTAAAATATCATCTACATATAGTACTAGAAAAACCACTGCATTACCTTCACTTCTCTTATACACGCACGATTCGCTTAGACTTTGATCAAATCCATATGACTGGACTGCCTGATCAAAATGAATATTCCAGTCTCTAGAAGCTTGTTTAAGTCCATAAATAGACCTCTTAAGCTTACATACCAGATGCTCTTGGCCTTCCTTAATGAATCCTTTTGGTTGCTGCATATAGATGGTTTCTTCAAGACTTCCATTAAGAAAAGCTATCTTGACATCCATTTGCCAAATCTCATAATCGAGATGAGCTGCTATAGATAAAAGAATACGGATTGACTTAATCATGACTACCGGTGAAAAGGTTTCCTCATAATCGATACCTTCTTTCTGAGTATACCCTTTCGCAATAAGTCTTGCTTTCCAGGCTTTCACCTTTTTATCTAATCCCCTCTTTTTCTTGTAGATCCACTTACATCCAATAGGTTTTATACCTTTGGGTGGTTCCACGAGCTCCCAGACCTGATTAGAATACATTGATTCTATCTCAGATTCCATCGCCTTTTGCCAAAGATCTGCATCTTTGTCTTGTGCTGCCTCTTCATATGTACGGGGATCATCATCATGTTCCCCAAAGACCAAGTCTGAAGACTCACCCAAAACCATGAATCTATCAGGCTGTTGAACAACCCTCCCACTACGACGAGGCACTGGTGCGGTATTAGTGACAGGTTGTACATTATGTTGTGGTTGTTCTACTTGTACTACAGCTTCATGGGTATTATTTGTCCCTCCCACTAGTTCCTCTAAAATGACACTACTCATGGGTTTGTGATTCATTATATATTCCTCCTCTAAGAATCTTGCATTGGTACTAACAATGACATCCCGATTCTTCGGACTATAAAATAAATATCCTTTCGTTCCCATGGGGTAGCCTACAAACAACCTTACTTCTGTACGAGATTCTAACTTAGTCGCGTTCTTGTTCAGCACATGTGCTGGACAACCCCATATTCGAATATGTCTTAGACTCGGTTTATCCCCGGTCCACAATTCTAAGGGGGTTTTAGGAACCGACTTAGAAGGTACTAAGTTCAGAAGATAAGCTGCTGTCTCTAAGGCATGTCCCCAAAATGACTTGGGTAAATCCGAATAACTTATCATCGATCTAACACTCTCTAAAAGAGTCCGGTTTCTTCTCTCTGCTACACCGTTCTGCTGGGGTGTGCCTGGTGCAGTTAACTGAGATTCTATCCCATTTTCTGATAAATATTCCCTAAATTCTCCAAGCAAGTATTCGCCACCACGATCTGATCGTAGTGACTTGATACTTTTATTAAGTCGCTTCTCCGTTTTAGCTTTGTACTCTTTGAACTTATCAAAGCACTCAGACTTACGGTGCAACAAATAAACATACCCATATCTAGAATAATCATCAATGAAAGTGATGAAATATTCATAACCACCTCTTGCTTGGATATTCATGGGTCCATAAATCAGAGTGAACCAATTCTAACAGTTGTTTGGCTCTATTCCCTTTTGCCTTGAAAGGCCTATTAGTCATTTTACCTTCCAAGCAGGATTCACAAACTGGAAATGGCTCCAGTGCCAATGAGCTTAAAGGCCCGTCTACTACCAGTCTTTGAATCCTCCTCAAGTTAATATGACCTAATCTCAAGTGACAAAGATATGTTTGGTTCAAAATAGAAGGTTCCTTTCTTTTAGTAGAGTTAGAAGATGTGTTGTTCAATTCCCTAAATTGCAGTTGCAGTGCAGGTTGACTAGGATTAATTATATACAAATTGTCTTGCAATGTACCAGAACATATAATTCGTTTATTCATCATAATAGAAACATTACGATCCAAACAAACATTATAACCATCCAAAGCAAGTTTAGAAACCGAAATTAAATTCCTTCTAAAAGAAGGTACATAAAGACAATTGTTTAAAACCAAAATCCTATCAGAACCAAGAGATAAATGAATAACTCTTACTGCAACTACTGCTACTTTCGTAGCATCTCCCATGAACACGTATATCTTACCATCTCTAAGCATTCTGGATAGTTGGAACCCCTGCATATAATTACAAATATGATCAGTGGCTCCTGTATCTACACACCAAGTGCTCGTAGATATAGCCGCTATAAATGTTTCTGTAACTAGAGAAAGAGACATACCAGTATTGTTTGTCTTCTTAAGAAGAGGACAATCCTGTTTCCAGTGACCTGACTATTTGCATCTGAAGCACTTTCCCTTAGGCTTTTTCACACCACCCTGAACTCCCACTGCCTTCACAGCTTTCTGTGTCTGAGCCTTTTTCTTCTTCTTAATACCTTTCATCTTAGAGGAAGAACCTTTCTCAGCCACATTCACTTGAACACTCTGCCGAAATAATCCTTCAGCTGCCTAAAGTCCTGTCAGCAGTTCCGCGAGACTATACTGCCTCTTGTTTATGTTGTAATTCAAGCGGAACTGCTCAAAACTCTTGGACAAGCTCATAAGGATAATGTCAATTTGGGTTTCCCCGTCAAGTTCAGCACCAAGGATCTCTATCTCATTCAGATGCGACATCATCTTGAGAACATGATCCCTTACAGGTGTGCCTTCAGCCATCTGAGTGTTTATTAAAGCCTTCATGGCTACTTTCCTAGCAGCCCTATTCTGATCTCCAAAAAGTTCCTTGAGATTAAAGAGCATATCCGAAGCAGTGGCCATAGACTGATGTTGATGCTGCAAAACACCCGACATTGCTGCCAGAATATAACATCGCGACATCTCATCAGCCTTAATCCGCCGTTTATAATACTCTTTCTCATCTTCAGGAGCATCAGCAGCAGGCTGTTCAGGCTTGGGTTCATAAGTGCAAAACTTGTACTCCTCAGCAGTCAACACAATGTTCAAATTTCGTTTTCATTCAATATAGTTAGGTCCGGTAAGTTTGTTATCCTTAAGTATGGTGAATAGTGGATTAAAGCCCATTTTATCCTGAGAATCATGCATAAAAACATCACATAAATAAGGGTGCATTAATTATTAAGATCTAAATTATTAAAATTTAATGCACTAACATCTAAACACCATAAGCTTCTGGTATGCCACGATGTGTGACATGTATACCATCTAATTTTGTTTAAATGTTACTTCGGTCCTATTACTAAACAATATGCCACGTTGGGGTGGACTATATTATTTTTCATAGCTAAGTGTATACCATCATCAAATCTTAAATTATTCGAAATCTATGGAACTTGGTACGCCACGATGGGTGGCGTGTATACCTTCCAATATTCGTAATTTTGCCTTGAATAGAATACTTCAATTCAATATTCATCAATGGTTTGATTTCCAGGTAGTGGAGGAGTCACATCGGTCTCGCTTAAAACCCACAGCCTTACAAGTTCGATGAACCCGTTTTTGACAAAATCGCCCCAAATCAGAAATAAAGAAAATCCGTATTTATTCCTTTCAAAATTTATTAATTTAAGAAGTTTGTTCTAGTAATTTCTATAACATTCTAGACACCACAAATTACATGCCACGATGGGTGACGTATATATAATTTATATTCATCTTTATGTTAAATTACCTACAACCAATAATGGAGACCATGGGATTTAATTTCATATTAATTCCCTCTCCCACTTAGAATTTTTTTATTAAAATTGAGGAATTTTAAAATTAAATGGGGCCCTATGTTGTTATAATTATGTCTAATCATGCATTCAAAATACACACATAATTTTAGCAACATATAACATTTAATTAAAGCAATAAATAAATTTTATGTCCATGTCGTCCTAATTAAGTTAAACATGCAATTTTAAAAGAATTACACACATAATTAACGACACACATAATCAATAAATTAAAGCAATAATTAAAATTTAATGGAAAAAATTAAAATAAATTTTCCACTATTATGGCCCTTAAAAAAATCCAGCTCTCAAAAAAAATCTGCCCCAAGCGCGCCCCGACGCCCCCAGCAGCCCCAGCAGCCCCAGCTGCCGCAGCAGCCCCAGCAGTCCCAGCTGCCGCAGCAGCCCCAGCAGCCACTTGTAATCGCACAGCGGAACAAAAAACTACCGGAATTGATTTCCGATCGCACATAACTATTACAAAATACCCAGAACAATTACAAAAAAAAATAGATCTAATACAAAACTAATTTTGTAGAATCTATTCTAACACGATCAACCCTGGTATAAATTACAACCACGATTAAACCACGTGGAAACCAAAACAAAAATTAACCACGATTAAACCACGTGGGATCCAAACACATAATTAAAATATACATGGCCATAATAGTAGATTAACAACCTGCATCAAAACCAATACAAGCAAAACACTATATACACGCATATATAATTACGACATGGACATTATATCATAAAACGTAGAACCCATTAGCAGGCTCTGATACCAATTGTTGGGAACCACGGACTTAGGGTGTTACTATGTTTTACGATAAAGATTACGAAAAGAGGATTACCTTGTTAATGGTTGATTCCACGCTCTTCTATTGTATTCCCAAATTCTCTTGAGCGAAGTGTGGCCTCCGTCTTCTCAAGTTATCCTCTCTTCTTGCTCCTTGGTGGCTACAATATGTTTTCACACAATTCCAAGCAAGAAGAGAATAAGAATATATATAGGCTACAATAGGGACCATGGATAATTAGGTTGGGCCTTCTAATTACATCTTGAGCCTAGCCCAATGTAATTAAATATTAATTCAATCCACTAAAGAATTAATATTTGCACTACCTTTCCTAATACCGTAATTTAATTAATTCGGTTCCAATATTATTTGCTTATTAAATTCCCCATGTTTAAAATATCATATGTCCATTAACTAAATAAATTACTGATAATTTATTTAATTAATATCTTTTATCCTTGATCATCCACTCAACCTTTATTTAATTATGCCAGAATAAATTCCATCTGCAGGGTTTCACATAATTAAATCTTTTTGAGATTTCAAGGGGACATCATTAACCCAAATATTATTAGGACATGGATTCCTTCAATAAATAATATCCACCATGTATATAATTCCATCACCCAAAATATAATAATATAATTCAAAAGAATTATTTCATATATAAATCAAAGCATGTAAATAATATACACGTGTCAATTACTATTTCCGGATTAAGAACCTAAGAATTAATAATAACATAGAATCTTAGTTCTCCTTCTTAACCAGTATTAAGGGAACAATTCTAAATTTGATCATGTTCAATATACACAAAGTATACTAGTATTATTTATTAGTCAATATAAACTAATCTAAATAATACTACAGCCATACCAGTGGATTGTCCAACACCACCTGTGCTGTGAACCTTATTATATTATATAACAGTATTTAACAATCTAATATTCTGTATCCCATTTGATACTAGATTGTTCACAATATATAATATTAGACAACATGTAAACATTCAAATGATCCTCAAATAAACTGGCCAGAAATAAATGTACATACTTCAAAATATTTTCAGTATACACTAACAGTCCTTAGGGTCGAGAAGGACAAGGCAATTGACAACTACTTGGACTTGGAGGAGTTTACCCAGTCCATAAGGGTGAGGGACGACTTAGTGTTCCATGGGTTTTTTAGGACTAGCTGGGACATAGCCCTTGGGACCATGAACGAGGCTTGCCCTGATATTAACCCAGCAGACTACATCTGTCCTGATGACGAGGCTTTGCTACAGATGTTCCGCACCCGAGTGGTTGTCTCGGATCGTATCCCTCAGGACCCGCTTCTTCCTCCCCCAGAGTCCTCTTCTAGGCATGCTGCAGATGATAGCTCTTCCTCTTCCGGGACTACTGAGACTTCCAGCGAGAGCGGCGGAGACGATGATATGGATGCTGATGGCACCTCCTGCTCCTTAGAGTTTTTCTAGCCCTGCGTGGCCTATTTATTTTATCTTGTCTTTGAGACTTAGCTTATCAGACTTTGTATTATTTATTTGAACCCGTTTTATTTATCGAAATTTATGCTTTCATCTCATGCGCTTAGATTACTTGTCTTGCCACTGGAATTCAAACACATTTTGAAAACTTTCTAAATTTCATAAATTGTTGGGATTCATCCCTTACACAAGTCTTAATAAACCTCAAAATAAAACTAAAACATGTAAATTCTAAGCAAGCAAAGCTTCAAGGTGCTTTTCAACCTACTTGTCATCTTTACAAGTGAGAATCGTGCTCAACCACTTCACACATAGTAAATCTTCAGGTTTTGTGCATGCCAAGTTCTCGGGACTCCAAAACTATCCATAGTCTCAAGCTTATAGGTTCATCTACCCTGAACACTTTTGACCTTGTATGGCCCTTCCCAATTTGGGGCAAGTTTCCCTTTTTTCCCTACACCAGAAGCTTCCACCTTCCTCAGGACTAACTCACCCTGCTTGAAGAACCTTTCCTTAACCCTTAGGTTGTAGTAGAATGAAGCCTTTTCTGATATTCCACTATCTTCGCATGTGCCTCATCTCGTACTTCGTCAATTAGATCCAGGGCTAACCTTTGTCCTTCCTCATTTTCCTCAGCATTGAAAGCTTGAATCCTGGGAGAGGAATGTGATATTTCTACAGGAACAACCGCTTCTGCCCCGTATTATAACATGAAGGGAGTTGCTCCAGTCGTGACTCTACAGGTAGTCCTATAGGCCCATAGTATTGGGAGTATTTCATCCACCCAGTTATTCCTCGACTTCTCGATCCTCTTCTTTAGTCCATCCAGGATTATTCGATTCGCCACTTCCGTTTGCCCATTGGCTTGCGGGTGAGCCACAGAGGTGAATCGTAATTCAATTTCATTCTCCTTACAATATTTCTTGAATTCCTCATTGTTGAACTGCGTTCCATTGTCAGTGACTAGGATGCGGGGAATTCCATACCGATATATGATATTTTCCAACAAGAATTGTGCAACTTGCTTAGTTGTGATTTTGGCCAAAGGCTTGGCTTCAATCCACTTAGTAAAATAATCAATGGCTACAATCAGGAACTTTCTTTGTGTCGTGGCCATAGGGAAATGTCCAAGTATATCCATTCCCCATATGGTGAAGGGGATGGGAGAGTTGATAGAAGTCAACATCTCGGAGGGTTTTCGAACAACAGGTGCATGTTTCTGACAATGATCACACTTCCTCACATATTCTTTAGCATCGGTGTAATATCCGGGATATATCGTGTAATTATTTTTGCTAATAAATAATTATTATGTATGTTCAGTATTTTTTCTGTGAATTATTTGTTAAGTGTTAAATGTGTTTGGATGTTTAAAAATAATATTAATTGAGTATTTTAATTTTTATATGTTCAAAATAAAATATAGATAATTGTCATATCTTCCTATTTATTTTTATGTTGATTTATGATTTTATAGGAAATATATGGATTTTATAAAATCTTCTTCCGAGTATTTAAAAATATTTTCTACAATCGGGAACCAACCGACATCATCCGTTTTTACGTTTTTATAACCCGAAACTCTTCCGAGAACTCCTTCCTAACCTAATTGTAATATTCCGAGCATTTTCCATGTTTCGACTTTTTCGATCCGGCGTACGGTTTGTCCTGCGCGGGTCCCGGCACAACATTTTCGATACATTATTCGTTTTGGTAAATCAATAAAACTCGTATTTTCGATAAACGGGATCTTTTTATTAAACTATCACAATTATCACCTCGTAATACGTGTAATTAGGCACTGAGGCCAAGACCGCAGTTACAAATTGTATTGGTTTGGATAATTATCCCGAAAACAGGTACCGTTTGGATCAGTTTTTATAAATAAATGTACCATTTTATATTCGGAATGATCCAACGGGATACTAATTTTCCGTAATTATAAATACCTTTACCGTATTTTATTTCGTACCGAAAATCATTTCCAGACAGTAATTATATAAATTTCCAGAGAAAATCTATATATTCATACAATCTTTCAAGAATCAAACAGCAATTTGAGGGTGTTAGTGTTCTCTGTTTTCAAAGCTTGAGTAACCAAAACGAAGGTCTCGGAGTATTCTCTCAGTTTCCTCAAGTTTCAGAACTGCAGAAATCAAGGTTTATTTTCTATATTTTTATTTATTTTTGCATTATTTTGATTAAAAATATGAATTTTTGTTCGGATGATTGTTTGAATGATTTGATGATTACATGTTGTAGAGCTTGTTTTCCTGATAATTTTGATATATTATATGACTGATTTGGAGTTCAATAACATGTTCAAAATTGAGTTTGATTTTCGAATTTTGAAATTAGGGTTTATAATTCGTTTGAATGTTCTTAATTGAATTTGGGGGTTTCTTATTTCGGGATAACCAGATGTTCTAGAGGGGTGGGTTGTGTTCCTTATGAAATTTGCAATCGAATCGTACAAGTCTTGCTAATTGACGAGGTCTGTAGAGGAGGGAGTTGTGATTTTAAAGTTACGTCGAGTTCGCCGGAAACTGGCAAACTTCCCGGCCATTTTCCGGCCAACTCAGGGATTGTTAGGATGAATTGTTGGCATGTTTGTGTTCCTGGTGTTCTGTAGATGTGATCTGGAGGTGGTGGTGGCCTGAGCATCATTGGATCGATTTATCCGGCGAAACAGGGTATTTTTCGGCGACCCCCCTATAAAATTATAGTTTAGTACCTGGACTTTTGGGGACGAAGCAGTTTGGTTCCTGAAGTTTCCAGAGTTTGTAAAAATAGGATTCTTGTTTTAAAAATGTTTAAAAATCATATTTTCTATTTATTTTAATTATAAAAATCCGTTTTTAATTTCTGAAAATTCCAAAAATTATTATTTTAATTCCAAAAAATTATTTTTAATTCAAAATAAATCTGAATTAATTAGTTAATTAATTTCAGTTAATATTTAATTGATTAATTGGTCAATTAATTCGAAAATTAATTGATTAATTGATTTAATTAATTATTAATTGATTTTAATTAAATATTTAATTAGATTTAATTATTTAAAAATGATTTAACAATTCCAAAAAATAGTTTCGAGCTTTAAAATATTATTTTAAATTGTTTTCAAGGCTCTATAATTATTATAAAATTGTTTTGAAGCCAGATTTAGCCAACCGAACCCTGTGTATTACTCTGAAATTGATCCAACGACCCGTCTTAGTTCGGAAAAATGTTTTAAAAATTATTTTAAATACCTGAAAGCCTGTTAATGACCCGAGAATTCTTTATAAATGATATATCACTGAATGTTTGACGTGTTATGTGCTTTATGTGACTCGATGGTTGACTGTCGGTCTATATGTTCGGTGTTTACTTGTTTATAGCGAAACTTTCAATCCGTTAATCGGATTTGGGTGAAACGAAGGGTAGATAGAAGTATGTTTCGAATAGAATCGTATAAGTTGAGTATTGATACATACTTATGATATGTGAGCAGAAGAGGCAAGGCGTAGGAAAGGGAAACAGATAGTCGAGGAGTAGACGGTTGTGATTGGAAGTTAGTGCAGTATAGCAAGCTAGTACCAGGCAAGTGTTCTGAACTTTCTCAAGATATATTGTAGTTGATTGATGGTCCTGTTTTATATTGTAAGTGCTTTGAAGCACTGAACCCAAAACCCTGATTCCAGTTATTGATCTTGAGCCGTAAACCTTATTCTTTCTAAACCATTGATTGTTGTACACCCATATACGAACGACAAATATAAGATACTACTCCACAAATACACACAAACTAAATACCAAACACTGAATCGAATTACTTATATATTCAAACCATTGTACCTTATGCTTGAAAGACCAAATCTTTGTGACCCTGAATCATTGATTCCTTTGTTATCCAATTCTTTCATTACCTAACAGTCAAGCGTTGAAATTGCCATATTGATCTCTTGTAAAGATTGAAACTATTTCCTTATCGAACATCCAATGTTTTTTATGATTCTGTTTATTGCTTTACATTGTTTATTCTATTATTCTGTTAGAATTGGATTTTTTTTATAAAATTGTGGATCAGATTCGTGGTCAGACCAGATTAATGGTCAAGTTAGGCCAATGTGTGCCTTGGATCCAGTAGTTAGAGCAGTGATGTGTGCTTTGCTCGGGGTTAGTGCGTGACTGATCAGCAGCCTAACCTTGGTTTTTAAAATGAAAATATAATATCCAATTCTAAATCATAATTCATTGTTCACTTGATATCATAACCCTTTTCACTTTATGATCATTATTCTCAGTTTTGTCATTGTGACTTCCTGAGCTAGTTAGCTCATTTGTGCGATGTTGTTTATGTTCTTTTCCAGTTAAGAAAGAACCAGTTGGTAGCGAGGATCCCCAGTCCAGCGCGAGAGTTAGGGGTTCAGGTTGATCGAGTTAAGCTAGTAGACATCTTTTGGAATAATTTATATTTGTAAAAGTTTGTAATAATGTTTAATACTCAATTCTGAGTTTGAATAGTTGGGATTTGGATGGTTTGTTATATAAGTGTGTGGTTGGCTTGTGTGCATACTTTAACCTGTTGTGGTCTGTGGTAGTTGGTAAGTAGGGTCACTGCATATTATTATTATCTTTATTATTGTTATAATCAGGTTATAAATAAGATGTGTGTGTGTGGACCCCAAACTTCTGACCCGAGTTTGGAGGGCGCCACAGGTTTGGTATCAGAGCTACAGGTTATAAGTCACTGACACAAGCCTAGGTTGACGGGAATGGGTAGAGGGTTAGGATTAGAAGTAAAGAATAGAAAGATAGAACGTCGAGAGGTTGCGTGCTACGGTATAATAGGTATTAGTATGATTCGTGTCATGGTTCGAGATTCTTATATTGCGATATGATTTTAGATAGCAGCGATGGCCGACTCTTGTATCCCCGTATCAGCTGATCACTCAGAGCCCTCAGTTGGAGTACCATCCTCAGATCCACGTCTTGTTGTTCCACCAGTGTTGGTTATTCTACTTCCACCTGTGTTGCAGCCCATACCACTGCAGGCTATTCCACCCCCAGGCATGAGGCCACCTATCAGAGGACCCCCACTAGCTGATTCAGATTCCAGTGGGCATTCAGTTGCGAGTGCCCCATTCCAGTCTATATTGCATCCAGTTCCTTATTACCGGTATGAGGCTCTTTTATTGGAACGTGATTCCTTGTTGGCTCAGATCCGAGAGCTACATCATATCATTAGGACTACAGATGTTGATCATAGTGTGAGGGAGCTTCGAGAGAAGATCCATGTGACACGGAGGATTCTTGAGGCTAGGCTACATGGAGCTACACTACCTGGTCGAGGCCCTGATGCACTTATGGGATGGGCTAGTGAGGTGATGGAGGACTTAGAGAGTCTCGGAGGACCCGAGTTTCCATGGAGTTGAGCCAGAGATCCAGAGATAGAGATGATGATCAGAGCTGTTATGGTTGTGTAGTATGTACAGTAGTGTGTAGTATGTATCAGTAGACTTTTGGGTTATATTTATAGACTAGATCTGCTGACTAGTAAGTAGGTTTGTTGTACCCTTTTTGCTTTTACTTCTGAAGCGTCTTTACGCTTGTACTACCTAAAACTTTTGATCTATATATATCAGTACCTTTTCTTTTCCAGCATTATCATTTACTTCACTGCACCTATTTTACTTTACCTTATTTATTGCACCAGTTATACCCCTGTGATACCATCTACCCTATTCCCATAACTGTTTATATTCTGTAAAGAAGCATGCAATTTACTTAGTTCAACTGTTACAACTGTTTTAAAAAAAAGATATTTCTGTTTTACAAAACTTTTTTTTATGCAAAGAATTTGATTTAAAAGCTAAATAAGTTATTTGATTCTTTACAGAAAATGCCTCCCAGAAGAAACCAACAACAACAATAACAACCAAGATGATACAAACCTGAATGTAAACCCAAGACCCATAGACCCAGCAATAGCCCAGATTCTCCAAATCTTGGCCCAACAAACAGTTCACCTGGCACAACAACAACAAAGGCAGACCAATCCCCAGGTAACTTTCAAAACTTTTCAGGCGGTAAACCCACCAGAATTCAAGGGTTCCTTAGAACCAATTGAAGCAAATATTTGGTTAAAAGAAATAGAGAAGTCATTTTCCTTAGTGAAGGTAGAGGAAGAACAGAAGGTTGAGTTTGCAAGCTATTATTTGAAGAATGAAGCCACCTATTTGTGGGAAACTGTGAAAATATTGGAAGGAACATATGTTATTACTTGGGAAAGGTTTAAGGAATTGTTTTTAGAAAAATATTTTCCCCAGTTTGTTCAGGATCGTATGGAGCTAAAGTTTTTAGAGTTAAAGCAAGGAAATATATCGGTGGCAGATTACGAAAGTAAGTTCGAAGAGTTGTCAAGGTATGTGTCGTCATATGTGGATACTGACAGGAAGAAGGCTAAAAGATTCCAGCAAGGTCTGAAGCCATGGATCAGAGGAAAGGTAGCCATTTTTGAGTTGGATACCTATGCAGGAGTTGTATAGAAGGCCATGATTGCAGAGACAAAGAGTGAGATGTCATAGAAGGAAAAAGAAAGTAAGAAGAGAAAGTCCGAAGGGAACGAAGGTTAGTCACAACCAGGGAAGTTTCCAAATTTTAAGAAGGGCAAGTTTCAGCCAGGGAGAAATTTTAACTTCAAAAGGCAAAATGCAGGCGACGGAGGCCAGGGCAACCGTCCAGCCAATGTAAATCAGCCAAATCAGTTAAGGTTAACTTTTCCAGATTGTCAGATATGTGGGAAGAAACATGGAGGAGTGTGTAATAAGTTGAATATAGTTTGTTTCAAGTGTAATCCGAAAGGGCACTATTCAAGAGAGTGCCGAAATCAGCCAGCAAGAGAGCCAGCAAACAAGGATCAGCCTATCCGGAATCCAGTAGTGAAGGTTCCATCCATTGGATTTACGTGCTTTAAATGTGGAAATCCAGGACATATAGCCAGGGATTGCAAGACACCAGCCCCAGTTAGTAATGCATTGAGGATTATAGGATCTACCCCAGCAGTGAATGAGACTCCAAGGGCTAGAGTTTTTGATATGTCTGTGAAGGACGCTATTCAAGATACTGATGTCGTGGCAGGTACACTTAATGTGAATTCTTTATGTGCCAAAGTGTTAATAGATTCGGGAGCAACTCGATCATTTGTTTCACAATATTTTTTTAGTAAGTTAAATTGTTCAGTTGAGTATCTAAATGAAATAATGACTGTGGAATTAGCAAATCAAGAACGTGTATCTGTTAATCAAGATTGTGGGAATTGTGAGGTTGAGATTTCTGGTAGTAAGTTTTGTGTAGATTTGATACCATTTAAGTTAGGGGAATTTGACGTTATCTTAGGAATGGATTGGTTATCTAAGCACGATGCCCATATAGATTGTCGAAATAAGAAGGTAATGGTGAAGACGCCAGACGAAAGGATAGTAACATTCAAGGGCCAGAAGCAAGCAAAGAAGTTTTTAACAATGATTTAAGTTAAGAAGTTACTACGACAAGGATACGAGCATTTAGTTGCATATATGATTGATAGAAGCCAGGAGCCAGCAAAACTTGAAGATATCCCAGTAGTTAATGAATTTCCAGACGTGTTTCCTGATGAGTTACATGGAGTTCCTCCAGATAGAGAAATTGAATTTGTGATCGACTTAGCACCTGGAACAGAACCAATATCCAAGGCCCCGTATAGAATGGCGCCCGTTGAGATGAACAACTAGCAAAGCAATTGCAAGAGTTGCTAGAGAAAGGAGTAATCAGACCCAGTGTATCCACGTGGGGTGCACCGGTATTATTTGTCAAGAAGAAGGATGGAAGCATGAGACTGTGCATCGACTATCGGGAGCTCAACAAGCTTACAATCAAGAACAAGTACCCATTACCCAGAATTGATGATTTATTTGACCAATTGAAGGGAGACAAGTACTTCTCCAAGATCGACTTAAGATCGGGATATCATCAACTAAAGATTAAACCACAAGATATACCAAATACAGCTTTCAGGATAAGGTATGGACATTATGAATTTTTAGTAATATCTTTTGGATTAACCAATGCCCTGGCAGCGTTTATGGATCTGATGAACAGAATTTTCAAGGAATACTTGGATAAGTTTTTTATTGTGTTCATAGACGATATTTTGATTTATTCAAAGACAGAAGATGATCATGCAGTACATTTAAGAACAGCTTTGGAGATTTTAAGGAAAAAGAAATTATATGCTAAATTTTCGAAGTGTGAGTTTTTGCTACAGGAAGTTCAGTTCTTAGGACACATAGTCAGTAATGAAGGGATCAAAGTGGACCTAGTGAAGATTGAAGCAATTACAAATTGGGAAAGACCGAGAACACCAACAAAGGTAAGAAGTTTCTTGGGATTAGTGGGATATTATTATCGATTTGTTCAAAATTTCTCAAAGATTGCAACACCATTGACAAAGCTTACATGGAAGAATGAAAAGTTTATATGGAACGATAAATACGAAGAAAGTTTTCAGGAATTAAAGCAAAGATTAATCACGACACCTCTTTTGTCACTTCCCGACGATCAAGGAAATTTCGTAATTTATAGCGATGCTTCCCATAAAGGAATCGGATGCGTTCTGATGTAGCACGATAAGGTGATTGTGTATGTGTCAAGGAAACTGAAACCGCATGAACAGAAATATTCTACTCATGATTTGGAACTAGCGGCCATAGTTTTCGCTTTGAAAATTTGGAGACATTATCTATATGGAGAAAAATGCGAGATTTACACGGATCACAAAAGTTTGAAATACATATTCACACAGAAGGAGATTAATATGAGACAGATGAGATGGTTATAATTGATCAAGGATTACGAATATACAATTAATTATCATCCCGGTAAAGCAAATGTTTTAGCAGATGCGTTCAGTCGGAAGGAAAAGTTAAATGTGTTATCAGTACCCGAAGAAATATATAAGGAATTTCAGAAACTGGAATTGGAGATGAGAGTTTGCACGCCTGATGAAGCAAAAATGTATAGTATGACTTTCCAGCCGGAGTTGTTAGATAAGATAAAGAAGTGTCAAGAAGAAGTAATGGATCAGGACATAAATCGTTTGGTAGGTGAAGAATTATGCACGCAAAAGGACGATCAAGGTATTCTTAGGTTTTTTTCTAGAATTTGGATTCCACTAGTAACGGAGTTGAAGAATGAAATGTTATAGGAAGCTCATAGTTCAAGGTATTCAATCCATCCAGGGAGTACCAAAATGTATAGAGATTTAAAGGAAAATTATTGATGGCCGGATATGAAGAGGGAAATTGCAGAATGGGTTAGCAAATGTTATACATGTCAGAGAGTTAAAGCAGAGCATCAAAGACCAAGTGGATGGCTACATCCATTAGAGATTCCAGAGTGGAAGTGGGAGCATATTGTCATGGATTTCATAGTTGGATTACCAAGGACAAAAGATAATCATGATGCCATTTGGGTTATAGTGGATAGACTTACCAAGTCAGCTCATTTTCTACCTATAAATGAAAGATTTTCACTCGACAAGTTGGTCTATATGGACTTGAAAGAAATCGTAGTTCGTCATGGAGTTCCTGTGTCTATCATTTCCGATCGAGATCCAAGATTTAATTCAAGATTTTGGAAGAATTTTCAAGAATGTCTGGGAACGAGACTGAATATGAGTACGGCTTACCATCCACAAACAGACGGCCAGAGTGAAAGAACGATCCAAACAATTGAAGACATGTTACGTGTTTGTGCTATTAATTTCAAAGGAAGTTGGGACGAGCATTTACCTCTGGTAGAATTTGCTTACAACAACAGTTATCGCGCCAGTATTGGGATGCCACCCTACGAAGCTCTTTACGGACGCAAATGCAGATCTCCAGTGTATTGGGACGAGGTAGGAGAACGCAAAATACTTGGACCTGAATTAGTACAGCAGACAAAGGAAGTTGTTAAAGTTATCCAGAAGAGATTGATAGTAGCACAAGAACGTCAAAGGAAATATACAGATCAATCAAGGAAAAACGTGGAATTCGAAGAAGGGAATTTGGTATTACTAAAAGTATCACCGTGGAAGGGATTAACGAGATTTGGAAAGAAAGGAAAGCTGAGCCCAAGATAAGTCGGACCTTTTGAGATTTTAAAGCGCGTCGGCAAAGTAGCTTACGAGTTGGCGTTACCTCCGCACATGGAGCATATTCACAATGTTTTTCATGTATCGATGCTTAAGAAGAATAATCCAGACTCCAGGCATGTAATAGAATATGAGCCAATAGAGCTTCAGGCAGATTTGTCATATGTACATAGTCTGATAGAAATTCTAGAGGAAAAAGAGAAAGTATTGAGAAATAAAGTGGTAAAGTTAGTAAGAGTATTGTGGAGAAACCCGAGGGTTGAAGAGTCAACCTGGGAGCTAGAAAGTGATATGAAATAAAAGTACCCTCATTTGTTTTCTTAGGAGATTCTGAGGACAGAATCCTTTCAAGGGGGAAGGATGTAATATTCGGGATATATCGTGTAATTATTTTTGCTAATAAATAAATATTATGTATGTTCAGTATTTATTCTGTGAATTATTTGTTAAGTGTTAAATGTGTTTGGATGTTTAAAAATAATATTAATTGAGTATTTTAATTTTTATATGTTCAAAATAAAATATAGATAATTGTCATATCTTCCTATTTATTTTTATGTTGATTTATGATTTTATAGGAAATATATGGATTTTATAAAATCTTTTTCTGAGTATTTAAAAACTATTTTCTACAATCGGGAACCAACCGACGTCATCCGTTTTTACATTTTTATAACCCGAAACTCTTACGAGAACTCCTTCCTAACCTAATTGCAATATTCCGAGCATTTTCCATGTTTCGACTTTTTCGATTCGGCGTACGATTTGTCCTGCGCGGGTCCCGGCATAACATTTTCGATACATTATTCGTTTTGGTAAATCAATAAAACACGTATTTTCAATAAACGGGATCTTTATATTAAATTATCACAATTATCACCTCGTAATACGTGTAACCAGGCGCTGAGACCAAGACCGCAGTACAAATTGTTCTGGTTTGGATAATTATCCCGAAAACCGGTACCGTTTGGATCAGTTTTTATAAATAAACGTACCATTTTATATCCGGAATGATCCAACGGGATACTAATTTTACGTAATTATAAATAGCCTTTACCGTATTTTATTTCGTACCGAAAATCATTTGCAGACAGTAATTATATAAATTTCCAGAGAAAATCTATATATTCATATAATCTTTCAAGAATCAAACAGCAATTTGAGGGTGTTAGTGATCTCTGTTTTCAAAGCTTGAGTAACCAAAATAAAGGTCTCGGAGTGTTCTATCAGTTTCTTCAAGTTTCAGAACTGCAGAAATCAAGGTTTTTTCTATATTTTTATTTATTTTCGAATTATTTTGATTAAAAATATGAATTTTTGTTCAGATGATTGTTTGAATGATTTGATGATTGCATGTTGTAGAGCTTGTTTTCCTGATGATTTTGATATATTATATGACTGATTTGGAGTTCAATAACATGTTCAAAATTGAGTTTGATTTTCGAATTTTGAAATTAGGGTTTATAATTTGTTTGAATGTTCTTAATTGAATTTGGGGGTTTCTTATTATGAGATAACCAGATGTTCTAGAGGGGTGGGTTGTGTTCCTTATGAAATTTACAATCAAATCGTATAAGTCTTGCTAATTGACGAGGTCTGTAGAGGAGGGAGTTGTGATTTTAAAGTTACGTCGAGTTCGCCGGAAATCGGCACACTTCCCGGCCATTTTCCGGCCAACTCAGGGATTGTTAGGATGAATTGATGGCATGGTTGTGTTCCTGGTATTGTGTAGATGTGATCTGGAGGTGGTGGTGGCCTGAGCATCCTTGGATCGATTTCTCCGGTGAAACAGGGTATTTTCCGGCGACCTCCCCTGTAAAGTTATAATTTAGTACCTGGACTTTTTGGGACGATGCAGTTTGGTCCCTGAAGTTTCCAGAGTTTGCAAAAATAGGATTCCTGTTTTAAAATGTTTAAAAATCATATTTTCTATTTATTTTAATTATAAAAATCCGTTTTTAATTTTTGAAAATTCCAAAAATTATTATTTTAATTCCAAAAAATTATTTTTAATTCAAAAACAAATCTGAATTAATTAGTTAATTAATTTCAGTTAATATTTAATTGATTAAATGGTCAATTAATTCAAAAATTAATTGATTAATTGATTTAATCAATTATTAATTGATTTTAATTTATTATTTAATTAGATTTAATTATTTAAAAATGATTTAAAAATTCCAAAAAATAGTTTCGAGCTTTAAAATATTATTTTAAATTGTTTTCAAAGCTCGATAATTATTATAAAATTGTTTTGAAGCCAGATTTGGCCAACTGAACCTTGTTTATTACTCTGAAATTGATCCAACGACCCGTTTTAATTCCGAAAAATGTTTTAAAAATCATTTTAAATACCCGAAAGCCTGTTTATGGCTCGAGACTTCTTTATAAATGATATATCATTGACTGTTTGACGTGTTATGTGCTATATGTGACTCGGTGGTTGACTGTCGGTTATATGTTCGGTGTTTACTTGTTTATAGCGAAACTTTCAATCCGTTAATCGGATTTGGGTGAAACGAAGGGTAGATAGAAGTATGTTTCGAATAGAATCGTATAAGTTGAGTATTGATAGATGCTTATGATATGTGAGCAGAAGAGGCAAGGTGTAGGAAAGGGAAACAGATAGTCGAGGAGTAGACGGTTGTGATTGGAAGTTAGTGCAGTATAACAAGCTAGTACCAGGCAAGTGTTCTGAACTTTCTCAAGATATATTGTAGTTGATTGATAGTCCTGTTTTATATTGCAAGTGCTTTGAAGTACTGAACCCAAAACCCTGATTCCAGTTATTAATCTTGAGCCATAAACTTTATTCTTTCTAAACCATTGATTGTTGTACACCCAAATACGAACCACAAATATACGATACTACTCCACAAATACACACAAACTAAATACCAAACACTGAATCGAATTACTTATATATTCAAACCATTGTACCTTATGCTTGAAAGACCAAATCCTTGTAACCCTGAATCATTGATTCCTTTGTTATCCAATTCTTTCATTACCTAACAGTCAAGCATTGAAATTGCCATACTAATCCCTTGTAAAGATTGAAACCATTTCCTTATCGAACATCCAATATTGTTTATGATTCTGTTTATTGTTTTACATTGTTTATTCTGTTATTATGTTAAAATTGGATTGTTTTTATAAAATTGTGGACCAGATTCATGGTTAGACCAGATTAATGGTCAAGTTAGGCCAATGTGTGCCTTGGATCCAGTAGTTAGAGCAGTGTTGTGTGCTTTGCTCGGGGTTAGTGCGTGACTGATTAGCAGCCTAACCTTGGTTTTTAAAATGAAAATATAATATTTAATTCTAAATCTTAATTCATTGTTCACTTGATATCATAACCCTTTTCACTTGATGATCATTATTCTCAGTTTTGTCATTGTGACTTGCTGAGCTAGTTAGCTCATTTGTGCGATGTTATTTATGTTCTTTTCCAGTTAAGAAGGAACCAGTTGGTAGCGAGGATCCCCAGTCCAGCGCAAGAGCTAGGGGTTCAGGTTGATCGAGTTAAGCTAGTAGGCATCTTTAGGAATAATTTATGTTTGTAAAAGTTTGTAATAATGTTTAATACTCAGTTCTGAGTTTGAATAGTTGGGATTTGGATGGTTTGTAATATAGTGTGTGGTTGGCTTGTGTGCATACTTTAACCTGTTGCGGTCCATGGTAGTTGGTAAGTAGGGTCACTGCATATTATTATTATCTTTATTATTGTTATAAGTAGGTTATAAATAAGGTGTGTGTGTGGACCCTAAACTTCTGACCCGGGTTTGGAGGGTGCCACAATCGGCCATCATCTCGGGCCATTAGAAGCCTAAATGGGTTATCTTATGAGTTAGTGCTCTGCCCCCCAAGTGTTGCCCACAGATTCTTTCATGTACTTCCTCAAGAGCCAAGCGTGCCTCATCGGGCCTGAGACATCTTAAGTAAGGAACCACATAAGATCTTTTATACAAAATTCCATCTATCAAGGAATATCTCAGTGCTCGAACAGCCAATCTTCGGGCTTCATTAACATCATTCGGCAACCAACCGGTTTGAATATGGGCCTTAATGTAATCTATCCATGACGTCCCCAGACCTATAGGAGCTACAAGTTTAACATCAATGCTCCCTGTCTTCAGAATGCGGAAGTATACACTTCCTAAACTTTCCTCTATCTCAGATGAAGCAAACTTTGATATTGCATCTGTCTTAGCATTTTCCTCCCTTGGAATGTGCTCAACATGGCATTCATCGAATTGGGTCATCACAGCCCTTACTAGGCGGACGTAATTAGCCATCGTATCATCCCTTGCCTCAAACTATCCCTTCACCTGGGATATGACCAACTTCGAGTCTCCACAGACCTTCAATTCTTGACTTTCAGTGTCCCTGCTACGCCGAGGCCAGCTATCAGAGCTTCATAGTCTGCCTCATTATTTGTGGTTGGAAAGTCTAACTTCATAGCATATTCAATTAAGAACCCATCGGGGGTTTGTAAAACCAAACCTGTTCCACTTGAATTTGTTTTTGACGTTCTATCAAAATAGAGGACCCAATATTTCTTTTCCTTAACTTCCTTCTCTTTGTCCCCTTTATCACCTTCTGTGTTTGGAGGTATAGTATATTCCAGCCCCCTGACTTCTTGGTTGGGTATGGTACATTCCACCACAAAGTTAGCCAATGCCTGGGCTTTTATTGTCGTTCGTGGCTTATATTTGATATCGAATTCTCCCAGCTCTATTGCCCACTTGATCAGCCTCCCACTAGCCTTGGGGCTATGAATAATATTACTCAGGGGCTGATTTGTTAGCACTTCAATCTTATGAGCCTGAAAGTAAGGACACAACTTTCTTGAGGCCATTAGCAAGGCTAAAGCAAAATTCTCAATAGTTGAATAATTCAACTCAGCTCCATGCAGAATTTTGCTAACATAGTATACGGGTTTCTGGATTTTCAGTTCCTCCTTAACCAATACAGCACTCAAGGCACTCTCTAAAACGGCCAAGTACAAGTATAAAACTTCATTCAAAGCTGGCTTGGCCAACAACGGGGCATGAGCCATATATTTCTTTAATTCCTCGAATGTATTCTAGCTTTCCTCACTCCATACAAAATCCTTAACTTTCTTTAAAGACTTGAAGAACGAAAAGCACTTATCCCCAGACTTTGAGATGAATCATCCCAATGCAGCAACCCTTCCAGTAAGCTTTTGAACATCTTTGATATTTTTTGGGGGCTCCATGTCCAGGATTACATTTATTTTATTGGGATTGGCCTCGATTCCTCTCTTGGAGACCATCAATCTCAAAAACTTTCCAGATCCTACTCTGAAAGCATACTTTATAGTATTTAACATCACCTTGTGGTATCTCAGGACCTCGAAAGCTTCCCTCAAATGGGTTATATGGTCAGTCTTCACTAGACCCTTGACTAACATGTCATCAACATAAACTTCCATGGTCTTGCCAATAAGATCCTTAAAAATTTTATTTACCAACCTTTGATAGGTGGCTTCTGCATTCTTGAGACCAGATGCCATAACAAGATAACAATAAACACCAAAGTCAGTGATGAATGATACTTTTGGGATGTTGTTCTTGTGCATCTTGATCTGATTGTATCCACTAAATCCATCCATGAAGCTCAGCATCTCATGTCCAGCAGTGGCATCTATCAAAGTATCTATCCTTGGCAACGGGAAACAGTCCTTAGGGCATGCATCATTCAGATCAGTGAAGTCCACACATATCCTCCATTTTCCATTGGCCTTCTTCACCATTACAGGGTTTGCTAACCATTCTGGAAATTATATCTCCTCAATGAAACCATCCTCTAAGAGCTTCTCTACTTCCTGTTTTATAGCTTCTTGCCTCTCTGGAGCAAAACTTCTTTTCTTTTGCTTTATTGTCTTCCGATTTGGATCCACATTCAGCTTGTGAGTAATCAGTTCCGGGTCTATGCCTGGCATATCAGCTACTGACCATGCAAACACATCAATATTTTATTGCAAGAATTTCACCAACTTCCCTCTAAGGGGCTCCTCTAGTGTGGCTCCAACGAAAGTCACCTTCTCAGGATGCTTGGGGGCTAAAGGAACCAGAACCAAATATTTTGCTGGCTTCCCTCTTTTCTCATCATTCTCTCGGATATCCAGATCTTCAATAGGCAGAACCTGCCCCCCAATTCCATCTGCCCTCAGTGAGGCCACATAACAACTTCTAGCCATTTTTTGATCTCCACTTTCTTCTCCAATCTCATTCCGGGTGGGAAACTTCATTACCAAATGGTAGGAAGAAGGGACTGCCTTAATGGCATGTATCCCTGTTCTTTCCATGATAGCGTTGTAAGTTGAACTAGCCTTCACCACCACATAGTCCAACATCTGTGTTGCTTGCCTTGGTTCTTGACCTATGGTTGTTGGCAACTTGATTATCCCTTCCACGGGGCACTCCACTCCCGCAAATCCATATATTGTCATATCGGTCGGGGTTAATTGAGAATCATTATAACCCATTCTTAAAAAGGTGTCATAGAGCAGGATATCTACGAGGACCCTCTTCACCGGGGTGTTCCCTATTATTGGTGTTATGACCAGCGGGTCATCATGAGGAAATTTCACACCCTCCAATTCAAAATCATCAAATGCCATTGTTACTCCTGTCCTAGCCCTCTTCGAAGCTTCCCCAATAATATGCATAACCTTCCTAGTATATGCTTTCTTGGAGTTCCTGGATAATCCAACAGCAGTTGGTCCTCCAAAAATTGTGTTTATCATAGGCCCTCGGGGTCGTGGTCCTCCAAAAATTGTATTTATAACTGGTCCCCTAGGCTGGGGATTCCGCCTCTGATCGTCTTGGTCCCTCATACGATCTTCAAAGTTCTTTCTCCCATTGTTATTCCTATCTCTTCCTTCCCCAGTGTATTTGTTCAATCTTCCTTTCCGAATGAGGAATTCTATTTCATCTTTTAGTTGCCTACACTCATCGGTGTCATGACCAACATCTTTCTGAAATCTACAATATTTTCTCTTATCTAGCTTGGCAGGATCAGCCTTCAAGGGTTTAGGCCAACGAATATCTTGATCTTTCTCGATTTCCATCAAGATCTGGCTTCTAGGAGCATTCAGCTTAGCATATTCAGTAAACTTTTGCACAGGTCCTCCCTTCTTTGGGGTTGAATCAGGGTTTTGCTCAGTTCTGGGATACGTGTCCTTAACAATATATTCCAGATCAGTTTTTCACTTCTTGCCGCCAGTGGGCTCATTACTTACTACTGTCTTCCTCATGCTCTCCTCCACTTTGATGTACTTCCCGGCCCTATCTTGGAGCTGCAACATGCTTTCAGAGGGCGCTTGGCCAAGGACATCTTGAAGAACTCATCCCTAGTTCCCTGTTGTAGTGCTATCATGGCTACCTTGTCATCAAGGTCCGAGACTTTTAAAGCTTCCTTTGTGAAACGATTCAGGTAGTCTCTCAAGGATTCCTTCGCTCCCTGCAAAATGCTCATGAGGGAAGCTGAACTTTTCTCATTCACTCTCCCACTGATGAACTGCTTAATAAATGCCAGACTCAATTCTCTGAAGGACCCAATAGAGTTCGGGGGCAAACGACTATACCATCTTTGAGCCATACCCGACAGGGTTTGAGGAAAGGCACGAAACTCTATAGCGTCATTCACGGGCTGTAACAACAGTGCATTAGAGAACGTCTGGACATGATTAGCGGGATCTCTCGTGCCATCATAAGCTTTAATAGTGGGCATCTTGAACTTCCTTGAGATATGGGCATTCATTATCTCTTCAGTAAATGGTGGAGTAGGATCATCAGGATCTCCAAGGGGAAGAATATTGCTTGGATCAGCTCTTGGGACTACAGCCCTTCTTTCGGACGGACCATCCAGGTCTATGATTGGAGGAGGATTTCTCCCCCTAGGTGGTAATGGGAGTCTGGGAGTATGGTGCGCCTCCAAGTCGTGCGTTAGCCTTTGAATCTCAGCCTCGTGGGCCTTGATCCTCTCCTGCACTTCTCGGGGATTCACCCCTCGGGTGCTCCTAGCATGTTGGTTACCATCAACCATCGGCTCTTTTCCAGCAGCCTCCTTCTTGGGGCTACTTCATCATCCGAAGATTCAGAGTCTCTCTCAGTATAAGGACCAGAAAATTCCTGATCCTCCGGGATAGGAGCCAAACCTTGTATGTAGGGGGCGTTTTCCCCCGTGATTCACTCCGTCCAGCATGTCCATGTTAGGGCGGAAACACGCACTAATATTCACGCAAGTATACGCGTTCGCAAGTAATATAGAATACTTTCTAGTTCATTCCCACAGAGACTCAGACTAATTATTGTTTAATTAAACTCACGCACCAACGTATGATTACTTCTCAATGTTAAGACACTAACACTTAGAATTGTTGACTAAATATTAACTACAATTAATTACTTAATTAATTACTTAATTAACACTTCGAATTATCAATATTAAAACACTCATGAGATCACAACTTCATTACTACTTCCTTCAATAGTTATTGTTATTACCTTTAGCATGTGACAGTGTTGATATTAATCGAATAACACGAAACTGATAAAAGCCAACTTTCATTGTACTAATACCATTCTACCAAGCATCCACAATTAAGATAGAAGTTGAATAGTCATCAATTATGTTGAGTTCCTATATGTCTACAGAAATTGACAACATAACGATTTAAGCACAAGTTATTCTTTTTGATTACACAGGGTGAATAAAACTGTTAGAGTTACCCACTAATCATGCACATCATACATGAACCTATGCTAGCATGGCAAGTTCTAAATCTCAAGATCTACCGTCACTTCACAAGAGATTAACACCCTATCTTATATGTTCGTGACGCACATAAGACGAATACGCACAACCAATACTAGATATCATACAATCATCACACACTAAAGCATTAAACAATTAACTAAAGAATTCCATAGTAAATCCGTTACGACCCCATGATCACGATTAGCCCATAACAGCACTTATCGTCATCATGGGTTCATATGAAATCATGATAAACAAACACAAGAAAATAATAACTAAACTAATTATATTAAATCGGAGTACGTCACAAGAGTAATTAAGTTCAAAGTAAGAAAACTAGCACCCAACGTTACAACGAAATAAGAATCACAAGAAAGTATGCTTCCTCTTCGTTGTTGTGCTAAAACGGTCTTCTTCCTTATCTCCTTTGCTCCTTGCTTAATACCACCATCCTCTCTCGTGAAAACGTCTCCAAATCTACTTATATAATAGTCCCATAAAACTCAGATTACATTGAAGTTGGAAGCCAAACAGAATTAGAAGTCCTAAAATAATTTATCTTTTTTCCCGACCCTGCGCGGCCGCTCAGCATAGCTGAGCGGGCGCTCAGCTTTCTGCGTGGCCGCTCAGCATAGCTGAGCGAGCGCTCAGGACCCTACTGGAAAAATCCTGAGTTTGCTCCGTTTCTTCGCCGTAATCTGCCCCTTTCTTTCCTCTCGCAATGGTGAAGACATGCCAAGGCTTATTCTTGATGATTACTCCTCTGAAATGCAACTAATACCCTGAAATGCATAAACACTAGAAAAATGCATCAAATACACAAAATACTTGATTTCAAGGCACCAATTTAAGCTATTTTAAGACGTTCTAAGTGGTATAAAATGCCACTTATCACACCCCAAAGTTAAATCGATGCTTGTCCTCAAGCGTCACAGACTCAAAAACAAATAAAAACATGCATGAATGCAATCTATATGAAATGCAGCGATCCCCCCTTACTACGAACTAACCAACCAATTTACAACATATCAACAAATGCAGTCAGGCGATCAAAGATCAATCAAATCATGCAAACGAACATACAGCCAGAAACGTGGTGTGTGCGGATGCTTAACAGATATGCTTCGGAACTAGACCAATTATTATGACTCAACTATCCTCAAGGCAATCACATGATTATACAAAGAATAAAAATTCTAGGCACAAAGTGACTTATAACAATACAAGAATTCTGGAGCTTATTACGGAATCATGCTTTTTTTATTCACACAAATAATGCTTATTTGACCGTGTAATGAGTGAGGTCCACAAAAGACTTATACAATGGTATCCATATAACGAGCGTTAGGTTAGCGGATCCCAGACTCTAAAAGCCTTAGGTCACTAGGCACAAAGTCCCCTAAGAACTTAATAACTCGAATACCAAGGAGCCCACTCGTGATCAATTATGCATAAACACATACTTTTTTCTTTTCTTTTCTTTTTTTTCTATATTTTTTCCTTTTTTTTTCTCTTTTTTTTCAAAATTTCTGAGCAAGTGTGTTTCGCTCCATCTTGCTCAACCCTAGACTACTCACATAATATGCGAGCCGGCTACTAGCCATTTGACGCCTAGCCACAACTAGCAACAAATTCCATTTTTACTCCATTTTTTTCTTTTTCATGCCTTTATCACTAAGAACCTATTATCAAATTTTAAGCATAATAAATAGATTAACCTCGAAAAAAATCAGATCATAACAACACTCTAGTCCTTAAGCATTCTCTAAGACTTAGTGAAAATACAAGTGCTTCTAGCATGCATATCAACCTACACGACTAAACATCACTTTAATGATATCACTACACTCGTATCAACATCACAAATTAGTCGATCAATCATCGCAAAAGGGATCATGACATATGCATGAACTATATGATATGACAAACAAATAAAGCTATATAAAAAAAACTATATGGCAAAAATTATGCAACTATATGAACTAACTATCATGAAAATGTAGCTATATGACACACACAAAATATTCCTTAACTACCACCCCCAAACTTAAAATCTTCATTGTCCCCAATGAAGGTAGTAGAAAGGAACACAGGGTATACCTACTCGGAGTCATCATCATCATCACCCTCAGTGGGTGGAGTATCAGGCGGCGGGTATGCAGAGTCCTCACCAAAAACTGGCCACTGGATATTAGCTCCAAGGCCCCGAAAAGCAGTCCCTAACGCAAGGGTGAGCTCTTGAGCAAACCTGCTCTGTGTCTCGTACATGGCATCCATCCGCCGTGAAAGCCTCCTATACTGGGTATCAGCCATCCCAGCACCCTCCTGAGCTCTCGAAGAACCAGCCTCATCACGCCTAGGCCTAGCCATAGTAGCACCTCATGCTAGACGTCCTCCTGGAAGATGATAACCCAGCCCATGCTCCTCGGGCTCACCACCGGTCCACTCCTGCATCCCATTCAGAGTCCCAAAATCAATAGGAGCGGCCGACAACTGCAACTGCTCATGAGACGGCCAGTTCACTCCCACTGCTCGGCAAAGATTTATGACCGTGGATGCATAAGGGATGTTCATATGCTTAGCTCCCCTCAAAAACTTCAGAATTCCTTGGTAGATAAACTCACCAAGGTCCACATAGTACTCCTCATTAAGAATTCCCCACAACAACTGTGCTCTCTCAACTGTGACCTCATGTGCATGCGAAGAAGGCAGAATATTAGCACAAATAAACGCATTCCATGCACGGGCATACCTGTTCATAGCGATCGCCGGGAAGTGACGATACTCATTAGTGCCGGTCTTGAAGGTCCAAACTGTGCCCGGCCTACAGAGAGTAGCACAAATCAAATCCAAGTCGAAATCTTCAGCAGTCTTCTCATTCCAGTTCTCCTCCTCGGGCTTCCTCTCTCGCTGCCCAATCACACGGCGAATTGCCGTTGGGTGATAATCAACCGTCAGCCCTCGGACTACAGAAAACCCATTCTTCTCGGCCTTCGCGTTCGCATAGAACTCGCGAACCACGCTCATCGGCACTGCTTCGGGCGACTCACAAAAAGCTATCCACCCCTTCTCTGCAATCATAGGTAGCAACTCACCATCCCTCCCCGATGGTAAAAACCCTCTCTCCTTCAGAATCGGCTTCCCCAAAAGCCTAGTGTACTCCTCCTCCGCAGCTCTGTCATTCAACCGAGGCCTTACAGCAGTACCCCTCGATGAATCAGCAGTAGGGACTGTGCTGCTGCTATCAATAGTTCGTGCTCTCTTGGGTGCCATTGAATCTTGAATAAAAGTGTTTAAGAACTGAGTTTTTGTGTTTGGGAGAGAGTTTGAGTGTAGAAGTTTTGTGGGAGATATGTAGGATAGGTGTATGTATATATAGGGTGTGGATTAGGTTAAAATTAGATTAGGAGTGGGGTTGAGGGATACAATCATGGGGTAATAGGAAAAGAATTCGTGGGTTTATGGGCTGTGATTTATTATTTTTATTTTTTTTCTGATTTTTTAGAATTTTATGACTTAAAAAAAATTCTGGCAACCGACCCCTGAGCGGTCGCTTAGCAGAGCTGAGCGGGCGCTCAGGGGGTCACTGGAAAAAAAAAATTCAGTCCCATTTTTCTGATTTTTTGTGTTTTTGGATAGGTTATTAACTTCTAAGGGTTCCTGTAACAACAAATCATGGGTAGCCTCCCACGCAGCGCTTCTTTTTCGTCATTAGCTTGACGTTGCGTACCTTTCTCAAGTAGTCAATAAAATGGCACTAACCACTTCTCGGTTTGCCATGTCCCCATAGTAGTGCTTCAAACACTGACCATTAATCTTGAATGCTTGGTCCAGATCATTCTCAAAAATTTCCACCGCTCCCTGTGGAAACACAGTTTTGACAATAAAAGGTCCAGACCACCTTGATTTCAACTTCTTAGGAAAAAGTCGGAGACGAGAGTTGAATAAGAGAACTTGTTGCCCCGGCACGAATAACTTAGGATGTAGCTTCCTATCATGCCACCTCTTCACCTTTTCCTTGTACATTTTGTTATTCTCGTACACTTGAAGTCGGAATTCATCAAGTTCATTAAGCTGGAGCATTCTTTTCTTACCAGCTGCATCTAAATCCAGGTTCAACTTTTTCAATGCCCAGTAGGCCTTATGCTCAAGCTCCGCAAGTAAATGACATCCCTTACCGTACACCAACTGAAACGGGGACATACCAAGTGGAGTTTTGTACGTTGTTCTGTAAGCCCAAACAGCTTCATCGAGCTTTAAGGACCAATCCTTCCTTGACGGACAAACAACCTTCTCTAGAATGCGCTTGATCTCTCTGTTAGACACTTCCGCTTGACCATTTGTTTGCGGATGATAAGCAGTAGCAACTCGATGATTCACATTATAACGCTGCATCATAGAAGTGAACTTACGGTTGCAGAAATGCGACCCTTCATCACTTATGATTACCCGAGGTGTTCCAAACCTTGTGAAAATCTGCTTATGAAGAAAATTCAGCACTGCCTTTGCATCATTTGTCGGTAGATGTAATAACCCCAATTTTTGGAAATTTTTGAAACCCTTATGAATAGTGTTTTTGCTGAATGAGAAAACTGTTCATGCCACGCTATGTAGGGGTTCTGTTATTGATCTTATGGGATATTATTAGTACTCTATGTGGTATATAAGTGTATGTAAAGATTGTCAGAATCCAATTCTGAACACTTTGATTTTTCCCGGAAATCCACTAGATACGGAGAGAATTGAGTATAAGGTAACAGGATAAAAAGGATTTAAATTAAAGGATTATAAGAGAGGATCATAAAAGGAATACAATATATTGAGAAAGGTTAAGGGAACCTAAGTAATAAGATCCCGGGTATGATCCCTCAAACGATAAACGAAAACGAAAGTTAAGCGAACCGTATAACAGATCAGCGGTCATTAGGCAAACGATTAGGAAGTTAATCAAAGGGATTAGTGGGAATGATGTCATCCAACCAATAGAAAGAGGACAAGGAGGGGAGGATTACATCACGAGGATGACATAGGCATGACAAGAAAGGAAGGAGATGTGGTGACTTTTTAACCACACAAAACCAAGGGCAACTAGGTAATTCACTAAAGCAAACAACAAAAATCAACCAACCAAAAGCAAATCAAGCCAAAACACAAAAATCTCTCTTCTTCTTCTTCATGCTCTCGGGTTTTTTCTTAAAAAATGAAAGTCCAAGCTCCTCCACTTACTATTTAGCAAGGTAATTATCTAAGCTTCCCCATGGATAGTTACATACTTCCTATAAGTTTAAGCTTCTAATTCCAAGCCAATCTTTTTCTATAAATCATGAAAGAAGATGGTGAATAGTGTTTTCAAGAACTAAAATTTGTGTTCTTGAAGTTTTGTTTAGATTAAGCTTGGATAAGGGCTTTAAAGGTGATTCCAAGCCATTCTCTTGATTCTCCACTCTCCAAGGAAGGTATAAACTACAAACCCTAGCTTTAGTTTTGAGTAATTAGGATTGAATGTGTTTGATATAGAATATGTGAAGCATGATGCTTGATTGGTTGAAGTTTGGTTGAGTTTGTAGAGATTAGTTGGTTTTGTTGCATTGTTGGAGTTGTAAATCTTGGTAATTAGTTAAAGAACCTAAGTAAAGCTTTTAGTTCATGTGAGGAATAAGTATAAATGGTTAATGTGGATTTGTTGGGGCTGTTATGATGTGGTTTGGAGGGATATTGGTTGTATGATTGATTTGGGGTTGATTTGTGGTTGGTATTGAATGGTTTAAAATTGGGAAAACGCGTAAACATAGCCGTCGTAACGTCCGATTTTCTTTAGACTGTTTTTGTGCATAACATTAGGACCCGAGAACCCCCTGCTAGTTTATGACCACTGCCATGTTTAGATAGCTCATGTTACGAGCTTCGTTTTGATATGTAGTTCGTTCGATTCCGATGCACGGTTTAGGAGAAACGACCGTTTCAAGTAACGGCGTTTCGCTAACGAAACTTTTCCCCTCGCCTTACTTTGAAACATAGATTAAAGACCAAAAAGGGTTAATTAATGTATGAAACATTTATGGTAAGTGTGTTAGGCAGTTGGTAAGACATTCGCGAAGGAATCGCTTTAAAACTCATAAAGGTTAAATTATTAAAAATGGTGGAGCTGAGGGTACCCGAGTGGCTTAAGCGAATCAGTGAGCGCAAAACAAGCGTTAGAGTCTAAGTTAGTTAAAGTATAGATTTACAAGTGACTTTGGTTTAATTCCAACTTACTTGTTGTTTATAGGTTACCAGACTCGTCCCGAGCCATTCGTAACCCCAGTCGCTCAGGCAAGTTTTCTACCCGTTATACTGTTGTTGTGATGTAAATATATGTATATGCATTATCTTGTGATATTGCATGATTGTTATTAGCAAATTTTGCGATATATTGGAGCATGCTAATATGGTATATATGCATGTCTGTTTCGTAATCTGGTTATCTATCTGTTGATTTCAATGCTTATAGTTGCATAATACCTATGCTAGAAATAAGCAATTAGTTGCGTATACCCTTAGTATAGGGGATAAAAGGTGAACATATTTCTAAACCGGGAGTCGATGTTCCCGAGTATATATATATATATATATTTATTTATTTATATATATATATATATGGATATAGTTTTTAAAACTATTAATCGAATAAGGTTTATTCGATAACTTTAACTTTATTTTATTATTGAATATTATTTCGAATATTATTCGAAGGCGTATGACTCCTTTACATTATTTATTGAATATTATTTGAATATTCATTTGAGGATGTATGACTTCTTTATTTTATTTAATGAATATTATTTATAATATTCATTCGAGGTATTATGACTCAGCTTATTTTATTTATTGAATATTATTTGAATATTCATTTGAGGATCTATGACTCCGATTATTTGCTGAGATATATTCTTTATTTTATTAAAGAATAAGGTGTCGATAATCAAACTTATTTTTGATTATTCAAATAAAGATATTACTTTCGTATAAGTATATCTTTGATTATTTGCTATTCATTTCAAGTATAAGTTTTAATACTTCTACTTCAATTATTTTATAAAGATTATTTTTATGGGAATATTATTTAAATAATAATATTCAGACATTTTCTAAATATTCTGGAGACTGATTTACTTCATTAAATCAGTTTTACTCCAAACACTATTTAAAGTGTTTTCGAGTCTTTAAAATGATTTTCAAAAGTTAGAGCGGATCCCAAAACTATTTTTATATTTAAGATCTTCCTTTTAAAAAGGGGATTTAAATACTCGCTCAAAACCTGGGGGATCCGGCTCGGTGGTGTGTTTTATATTCGCAACAAGGTTGCTGTCTTGGTAAAAGAGTTTTTGATTACTTACCCAATATTCGGGAAGTAAAATTCTTGGAACAAGTTAATCCATTAACAGGCATCGCCTGGGAAATATCGGTGAGTTTTCCTTTCCAACTAGGTACGACTTCTTGGTGGAGCCGTATCAACAAGTTTCTACTTGGGGAAAGGGGGAAACGAGCTTTACGTTTCAGAGTCATGGATTTCATCTGAACTAGGAGTGGCGTAAGTAGTCGAGTAGCGCCGGCCCAGCCTTATTATATTGGCCCAAATGGCCTGGAAGTTCCGCTAAGGCGGTCCATTCCTTAGGAGTTCAGTGTTCGGTTGACAAGTAAATCCGACAGGTTCTCCTCTACATGTAGAAAATGGTGGGGTTGTACTACTACGACTGATCATCGTAAGTGGTCTTCCTGGCGCGGCAAACTCCCGTAATGAGTTCATCATCCAATTGGATAATTTTTGCAACACTACCCAGAGCACTTCGATGGAAAGGCTATGGTTGGGCGATTGTTGAGTGTTGGCAGGGTCAAGTTTTCAAAATGATGTTTACATCAAATGAAGTATCTCGTAACTTCATTTTATTTTGATAATATTTTAAAGATTTAATCTATTCAAATCTTGTCTTATAGTCTCATCTATGTGATGAACTTTTGAAGCTAATTTATAACTTGAACGGTGGTAGTTCAAGTAGTATTTGGGAAAGATATAAGTATATTGGGGTATCTTGTAACTTCATCTTTTAACCTTATATCTAATTAATAATTGTCTTATGAATGACAAAGATTTTCAGAAAAACGTTGAGACAAGATTAGATATATGAGATCACCTTGCAACGATATTTTTTTATACAGTTATACACTGGGACTTTGTGTATATTATGCATGGAAGAGGACTTCCAATATTTTGAAAAGTATATATGTATATATACTGAATATTTTGCGACTTCATCGCATTAAGATATCAAACTTGGTTCATTTCTTTTGACCAAGACTTTCATGAGTATTATGAGTAGGCTCATATATTGTAAATCATTATACATATTATTTTGGTGGGCTTGCTGCTCACCCTTGCTTTATTTCTTCATCACACAACAACAGTTAGGAAAGATGGCCAGACTCCAGCAGACCCAGCGCAAGCGCGTGGGAAGCGTCCTGCGTCTTCCCGTTGATGTTGTAGCTGCTATAGCTGCAGAGGTAGATCTATTGTAGATCAGACCATCTACTTTTGAGAATCAATTATGTATAATTATAACTTGTGGCAGATAATGGCAATTAACTGTAAATTTATCAAGTAATCATTTTGGGTTGTAATAACTTTTAAATTGTGGATTCAAAGACTTGTACTTATTTAAATTTCATCTCTGAGACTATAACGGGTTGTGGTGTGTGTTAGTGTGGGGTCACAGCATAAGGTTATTTATTAATTAAGTGAAGTGATATTATGGAAAGAAAGACCGTGACGACCCGGATCCCCGACCCCGGATCTGGGGGTGTTACAGAAATGGTATCAGAGCTAAGCGTTATAAACCTCAGAGATGATGGGACGTTAAGATAATAAGTTCACTAAGATAATAAGAACTCTTGCCAAGTTCATAGTCGGACTACCTAACGTAATACTGACAGTTAAAACCCTTATGGGAACCCTTATAAATGTAGCGATAGAAGCGTAGTTCGTTATCGTATATGGTAGCGGGACTCCGAACCCTGAAGTTGAGGAACATCAACGTGATGATGTTTAATTACTAATTGGAGATCAGATTGTGGATCCAATAGAGCGTCCTAACGCAGGACCGGATGATGTTGATATTGAGGATGTAGCGGTTGAGGATGTTGTCCTAGAAGGGATAGTTGCTGAGGAGGATCCCATGGAGGATCCTGACGAGATTGGATAAAGGACCACTGATGAATTGATGACCCTGGTTGGGTCGACTACCAGAGGTAGGATTGGTCGGTCACTACCAGAGGTTCATTCAAGTTTGTAAAGATAGTAGCCCCTTTAACGCGGCTTACTCGTAAGACTGAGAAGTTCGAATGGACAGAGAAATGCGAGAACAACTTTTAAGAACCGAAGCAAAGGTTGGTGACGTTCCCTATGTTGGCGTTGCCGGATGGAAAATGAGATTTTGTGAAATGTAGTGACGCTTCGCATAAGGAATTAGGGTGCTTCTTATATAGCACAGCAAGGTAATCGCGTACGCGTCAAGATAATTAAGGGAATATAAAATTCGATATCCCCACCCATGAGCTTGGGCTCGTGGCAATAGTTTTTCCCTAAAGATTGGAGGCACTACTTGTATGGAGAGAAGTGCGAGAATTACCTAAGCCATAAGTGCTCTAGTACATTCTTACGTAGAAAGAGCTCAACATACGCCAGATGAGGCGGTTAGAGCTAATCAAGAATTATGATTGGCAGATTCTTTATCATTCGGGGTAAGCCAATATGGTGGCTGATGCCCTTAGTAAAAAGGAGAGACTCAAGATGATAATGTCTTTTGGAGAGTTTATAAGAGATTTTGAGAAAATGGAAATAGTAGTGAAGGTAACCGGAGCCGGTACCGAAAAGCTGTTTGAGATAGCAATACAGCCCGAATTATTGGAAAAGATCATATTGTGCCAGAAAAAGTTATGAATGAAGGCAGAGAGCCAACAAATAGATAAGAGGTTAATATCGAGAAAGATGATAAGGGAATAATGAGGTATTCCTATAGAATTTGGGTTCCGAAAGTTCAAGAGCGTAAGGATGAGATCTTAGATGAAAGCTAGTTTGAGGAATAAGATTTAGAGCAAACCCTGAACGTGATAGTCAGGGAGGTCGCCATCAAGATAGAAGGAACCCATGACATAATGGAGTGGAAAATGAGGATTTTAAATTAAAAGATGACCCCAATTATGGGGAGTAGGATGAAACATTTCATACTAAGGAAATAGAAAGTCGAGTAAGGAAAGGAGACCCGAGACGGTACTCCTATATGGCAATTCATGGACCTGTCTAAAAAGAACTTAGACTATTATCCCCAACCACCACCCTGAGGAGACAGTGCGGTGGGAAATTCTTTCATGACCTTTAAGTCGCTAAGCTCTCAGAGTTCCAAGGAACAAGCTGACCTAGTCGAGGCAAGAGCCTGGCTAAAGGAAATAGATGAATCATTTGAGACTCTAAATGATTGACGAACCACAAAAGACTGTTTTGTCACTTACCCTCCTAAGAGAGAGACCACCCGCTGGTGAAAGGCCAAGGAAGACACGGAGCAAGAGATTATAATAAACTGATTTAAGTTCAGTCAATTGTTTTCAGGAAAGTACTTCCCAAGGTTATGGAGATAGTGTAAAAGCTTAAGAGCCAGAACAAAGGCTGACGAGTATGATGAATTATGAATCTAAGTTGTAAAAGTTATCAAGATTCGTTCTGAAGACACGAATCCAGAATGACGGGATGTTTGAAATCAATGCTTATGTTGTGTTGGTTCATGAAATAACGATAAGAGAAAGGAATATAAAGGCAAGAGAGTTGAGGAATGATAAGGGAGTTGGGTATGAGGAAACCCTAAAGACTCGTAGAAATAGAAATAGAAAAGTATGTAATCGTCCGGATGAGAGTGATTCACCATGAGTTAAATTGATGGTTGAAGGTATAAGAGATACATATATTTTATCCCCTGTAAGTTGGGAAGATTCGAGGAAACCTTGAGATAATTCGAAGGATAAATAATGAGACGCGGATAGACTGAGGAGACAAGAAAGTAAGAAATTAAGAAAATTGGATGAAGGAAGTGACCTTCAAGAAGGTAAAGTGTAAGACCGGTGGCATGATACCCAGAAAGGGAGACGCCAGATATGAAAGATATCCCAACATTGAGATGACTGTTGAGATAAACAACAAAAGTAAATAAGGAATTATTAAGAAGAAGTTCACGTTGAACATGACCAATATCTTCCAGAACATCCATGTTATCATTACCAAATCAGGAAAGAAAAGCAGATGACCATTGTTATCTTTTGGAGGCCATATGGATTGACCTCAATTTGAATAAGGATGCTATTATGAAGTTAGGTATAGACTATCGAGGTGGGAATGATGAATAAGATAATCTATCAAGGATATATGACTTGATTTATCCATGGAAGGATGCAGGTACCTTTTAAAGGTGGAATTAAGGATAGAACATTGGTAACTTAAAATGAATCCTAGGGGAATGCATACAGGTTGGCATTTCACCCTTAATAGGGATAGTATGAGTTTTGACAGTATAAATTGGAAAATATTAAGGTAATGATGACCTTTAAGGATCAGTGGAGAAATTTTTCAGAAGTATATAGACAATGGTTCTAGTAATAGTGAATGGTATTTTGATATGCCCTGTATCTAGGGAATACAGGAGGAACGATTCAAGGATAACCTTAGAGGTTTTGCAATGAGAAAGGTAATATTCAAAATTCTCAAGAATAGAAATGTTGATAAAGAAAATATGACGTAATTATAATGTTGCCAAGTGGGGCACGTGTTAAACCACGAGAAAGTATGGATCGAACCAATAATGGTCGAAATTGTTCAGGGCAATTAGGACTTAAGATAAAAGATGTTCTAAGTATGATTAGAGTCAGTCTTGACAGTGATTAGCCTCTAAAGATTGAGGCAATAACTTATGGAAAAATGGTGATATTTTTTTTTATTTACTCATCAGATATTAAAGAAAAGCATTTTCACATAAGCTGTGATTGAAATAAGGTAGAAAATTTATTTGGAGGTGGTTAAAATGACATTGACTGTAAGGAACTATTACTATCAGGAAAGGCCAAAGAGGTGGCCGACACTTTAACGGTAAAAGGATAATTGTAGGTGCTTGTGCCAAAGGATACAGTGATGATGGTTAAAAGCTGAAGGTTGTATTATGGTTTGGAAGATTGATATTCCTTCTGATGACTGTGCAATACCCAACCGTAATAGTAGTTGGTAAAGGTTTAATTCGTGTAATCGCCATGAGCGGGCTATCTATCTTAGAAGGTACTATCTTGAGAATGAGCCTGGACCATGTTTCAAAAGGACTAAACGAACCTTTGAGTTAAGTCTTTTATCTAAGGCATATGATTAAAAATGGTATTAACCTGCTATCGTTGCTTTGATTGAAACTCTTCTGCAATTTTATCTGCTTCATGTCATGAAAGTACGTCAGAGTTTGGAGTGTTCTTCATGAATTGTGATTGGTGGTTATGTTAACTCCTTAGGAGAATTAGATACGACCTGTATGGACTCCGTATGGTTAGCTATTAAGACTTCATGGAAAATGAATGACGACAGTAGGTCAGTGGTGGACCATAGTAAGGCAGCAATGATTCTGCGAGTATTGAGCTGATTACAACCGTGAGAGTTGTATTGGAATGGGTGTTGAGATTGAGTACCACTAATCGGGTTGTGGTAGTGTATAAGTTATCATTAATAGACTAATTAAGTAGAGTATCTACATAGTGAATTATTATTCTTTCTTATCAATAGAGAGTCGTATTATTATACGAGGAAGGTTGCGGTGCAAGCATAGAATTCTAGTAACGATGATGTCTAGAATGAGATCCCAGGTTCGATTTTCGATGTCGAGGGAGTTTCAAAGGTAATGGTGTATAAGCTCGAGGAAGGGCATGGGTCCATAGAATGATGGACGGGATAGCGAAAATATTTAGGCACATGAAATACGATGCTATAATACTTGATGTTGATATAAATACATATATGTTTTGTTCTCCTATGACAAACCTCTATAGTTCAGAGATAGATTCCAAGCCAGATATTTTGTGGCAGTATATTTTTTTCATATATACAATTCTCTTCAATTCGTTCTTTTCTCTTCTTTTCATTTCATGTAAGCTGAGAAGAACAACCCTTCCAGAAAGGGGAGGTATTGCCGAATGACTATCTATCTGTGTGATAGAAGCCTAGTAGGATACCAGCTATTGTTTAATTGCTTGTCAAGTACTAAAGGCTGGCCACCTTCTGTACTAACTATGCAGTATAACAAGTGTTCATGATCTTAGTGATCTCTCAACAAATTCCTTTACTTCTATTTGATTGATCAAATTTTGGAAAATAGAAGCAACTGAAAAAGGAGTAATAAAGTGGTGGTAGTATGCGGAATGGGAACACATTCGTGATACTAAGGTTGACGTGGTTATTAAAAGGTTATAGAACGCTAACGAGCAAAAGTATAACCAGTATAATATTAGGAACGGAAGGTAGTAGCGATTACGAACTGGAAAAGAATGGGTATTGAGAAGCAGAAGCTCTAATGTTAAAAGCAATAATGAGAGTCTGTGCAATAGACTTGAAAGAATTTGGAATGATCACTTAATTCGGATTGAGTTATCTTACGACAATAGATCATATGTCATTATCGAGATGTCGCCTTATGAGATCATTGAGGGAAGACAATGTCGATCTCCCTTATGTTAGGATGAAGTTGTAGAGCGCAAGATGCTCGGACCCGCAGTAGTCCAAAGGACCAAGGATATGATAGATCTAATCAGAGGACGGCTGGTAGTAGCCCAAGATGGTCATGATAAGTATGTTGATTTGACACGAAAGAATAAAGAGTATGAAATAGGGGACCTAGTAATGTTATAGGTATCCCTTGGAAAGGATTGATGAGGTTCGGAAAGAAAGGAAAGCTAAGTCTACAATTTGTTGGACCCTTGGATATATTAAGACGTTTGGGAAGTTAGCATATGAGCTAGCCCTAACCCCGAACATGTAGCAGGTCGTAACGTGTTTCACGTATCAATGTTAAGGAAGTGTAATTCAGATGCCAGATAAATAGGGGCATATGAGCGCATAGATATGCAACCCGACGTAACCTATATGGAGCAACCAGGAAGGGTTATAGAGTGAAAAGGAACGAGTGCTTAGGAGAAGGGTTATCAAACTAGTAAGAGTTTGATGGTAGAACCACAATGTGGGAAAATTGACTTGAGAGTTAGAAAGTGCAATACTAAGAAAGTATCCCTATTTATTTCTATCCGATTCCGGGACGGAATCCTTTTAAGGAGGAGAGACTGTAATAACCCCAATTTTTGGAAATTTTTGAAACCCTTATGAATAGTGTTTTTACTGAATGAGAAAACTGTTCATGCCACGCTATGTAGGGGTTCTGTTATTGATCTTATGGGATATTATTAGTACTCTATGTGGTATATAAGTGTATGTAAAGATCGTCAGAATCCAATTCTGAACACTTTGATTTTTCCCGGAAATCCACTAGATACGGAGAGAATTGAGTATAAGGTAACAGGATAAAAAGGATTTAAATTAAAGGATTATAAGAGAGGATCATAAAAGGAATACAATATATTGAGAAAGGTTAAGGGAACCTAAGTAATAAGATCCCGGGTATGATCCCTCAAACGATAAACGAAAACGAAAGTTAAGCGAACCGTATAACAGATCAGCGGTCATTAGGCAAACGATTAGGAAGTTAATCAAAGGGATTAGTGGGAATGATGTCATCCAACCAATAGAAAGAGGACAAGGAGGGGAGGATTACATCACGAGGATGACATAGGCATGACAAGAAAGGAAGGAGATGTGGTGACTTTTTAACCACACAAAACCAAGGGCAACTAGGTAATTCACTAAAGCAAACAACAAAAATCAACCAACCAAAAGCAAATCAAGCCAAAACACAAAAATCTCTCTTCTTCTTCTTCATGCTCTCGGGTTTTTTCTTAAAAAATGAAAGTCCAAGCTCCTCCACTTACTATTTAGCAAGGTAATTATCTAAGCTTCCCCATGGATAGTTACATACTTCCTATAAGTTTAAGCTTCTAATTCCAAGCCAATCTTTTTCTATAAATCATGAAAGAAGATGGTGAATAGTGTTTTCAAGAACTAAAATTTGTGTTCTTGAAGTTTTGTTTAGATTAAGCTTGGATAAGGGCTTTAAAGGTGATTCCAAGCCATTCTCTTGATTCTCCACTCTCCAAGGAAGGTATAAACTACAAACCCTAGCTTTAGTTTTGAGTAATTAGGATTGAATGTGTTTGATATAGAATATGTGAAGCATGATGCTTGATTGGTTGAAGTTTGGTTGAGTTTGTAGAGATTAGTTGGTTTTGTTGCATTGTTGGAGTTGTAAATCTTGGTAATTAGTTAAAGAACCTAAGTAAAGCTTTTAGTTCATGTGAGGAATAAGTATAAATGGTTAATGTGGATTTGTTGGGGCTGTTATGATGTGGTTTGGAGGGATATTGGTTGTATGATTGATTTGGGGTTGATTTGTGGTTGGTATTGAATGGTTTAAAATTGGAAAAACGCGGTAAACATAGCCGTCGTAACGTCCGATTTTCTTTAGACTGTTTTTGTGCATAACATTAGGACCCGAGAACCCCCCTGCTAGTTTATGACCACTGCCATGTTTAGATAGCTCATGTTACGAGCTTCGTTTTGATATGTAGTTCGTTCGATTCCGATGCACGGTTTAGGAGAAACGACCGTTTCAAGTAACGGCGTTTCGCGAACGAACTTTTCCCCTCGCCTTACTTTGAAACATAGATTAAAGACCAAAAAGGGTTAATTAATGTATGAAACATTTATGGTAAGTGTGTTAGGCAGTTGGTAAGACACTCGCGAAGGAATCGCTTTAAAACTCATAAAGGTTAAATTATTAAAAATGGTGGAGCCGAGGGTACCCGAGTGGCTTAAGCGAATCAGTGAGCGCAAAACAAGCGTTAGAGTCTAAGTTAGTTAAAGTATAGATTTACAAGTGACTTTAGTTTAATTCCAACTTACTTGTTGTTTATAGGTTACCAGACTCGTCCCGAGCCATTCGTAACCCCAGTCGCTCAGGCAAGTTTTCTACCCGTTATACTGTTGTTGTGATGTAAATATATGTATATGCATTATCTTGTGATATTGCATGATTGTTATTAGCAAATTTTGCGATATATTGGAGCATGCTAATATGGTATATATGCATGTCTGTTTCGTAATCTGGTTATCTATCTGTTGATTTCAATGCTTATAGTTGCATAATACCTATGCTAGAACTAAGCAAGTAGTTGCGTATACCCTTAGTATAGGGGATAAAAGGTGAACATATTTCTAAACCGGGAGTCGATGTTCCCGAGTATATATATATATATATATATATATATATATATATTTATTTATATATATATATATGGATATAGTTTTTAAAACTATTAATCGAATAAGGTTTATTCGATAACTTTAACTTTATTTTATTATTGAATATTATTTCGAATATTATTCGAAGGCGTATGACTCCTTTACATTATTTATTGAATATTATTTGAATATTCATTTGAGGATGTATGACTTCTTTATTTTATTTAATGAATATTATTTATAATATTCATTCGAGGTATTATGACTCAGCTTATTTTATTTATTGAATATTATTTGAATATTCATTTGAGGATCTATGACTCCGATTATTTGCTGAGATATATTCTTTATTTTATTAAAGAATAAGGTGTCGATAATCAAACTTATTTTTGATTATTCAAATAAAGATATTACTTTCGTATAAGTATATCTTTGATTATTGCTATTCATTTCAAGTATAAGTTTTAATACTTCTACTTCAATTATTTTATAAAGATTATTTTTATGGGAATATTATTTAAATAATAATATTCAGACATTTTCTAAATATTCTGGAGACTGATTTACTTCATTAAATCAGTTTTACTCCAAACACTATTTAAAGTGTTTTCGAGTCTTTAAAATGATTTCAAAGTTAGAGCGGATCCCAAAACTATTTTTATATTTAAGATCTTCCTTTTAAAAGGGGATTTAAATACTCGCTCAAAACCTGGGGGATCCGGCTCGGTGGTGTGTTTTATATTCGCAACAAGGTTGCTGTCTTGGTAAAAGAGTTTTTGATTACTTACCTAATATTCGGGAAGTAAAATTCTTGGAACAAGTTAATCCATTAACAGGCAATCGCCTGGGAAATATCGGTGAGTTTTCCTTTCCAACTAGGTACGACTTCTTGGTGGAGCCGTATCAACAAGTTTCTACTTGGGGAAGGGGGGGAACGAGCTTTACGTTTCAGAGTCATGGATTTCATCTGAACTAGGAGTGGCGTAAGTGGTCGAGTAGCGCCGGCCCAGCCTTATTATATTGGCCCAAATGGCCTGGAAGTTCCGCTAAGGCGGTCCATTCCTTAGGAGTTCAGTGTTCGGTTGACAAGTAAATCCGACAGGTTCTCCTCTACATGTAGAAAATGGTGGGGTTTGTACTACTACGACTGATCATCGTAAGTGGTCTTCCTGGCGCGGCAAACTCCCGTAATGAGTTCATCATCCAATTGGATAATTTTTGCAACACTACCCAGAGCACTTCGATGGAAAGGCTACGGTTGGGCGATTGTTGAGTGTTGGCAGGGTCAAGTTTTCAAAATGATGTTTACATCAAATGAAGTATCTCGTAACTTCATTTTATTTTGATAATATTTTAAAGATTTAATCTATTCAAATCTTGTCTTATAGTCTCATCTATGTGATGAACTTTTGAAGCTAATTTATAACTTGAACGGTGGTAGTTCAAGTAGTATTTGGGAAAGATATAAGTATATTGGGGTATCTTGTAACTTCATCTTTTAACCTTATATCTAATTAATAATTGTCTTATGAATGACAAAGATTTTCAGAAAAACGTTGAGACAAGGTTAGATATATGAGATCACCTTGCAACGATATTTTTTTATACAGTTATACACTGGGACTTTGTGTATATTATGCATGGAAGAGGACTTCCAATATTTTGAAAAGTATATATGTATATATACTGAATATTTTGCGACTTCATCGCATTAAGATATCAAACTTGGTTCATTTCTTTTGACCAAGACTTTCATGAGTATTATGAGTAGGCTCATATATTATAAATCATTATACATATTATTTTGGTGGGCTTGCTGCTCACCCTTGCTTTATTTCTTCATCACACAACAACAGTTAGGAAAGATGGCCAGACTCCAGCAGACCCAGCGCAAGCACGTGGGAAGCGTCCTGCGTCTTCCCGTTGATGTTGTAGCTGCTATAGCTGCAGAGGTAGATCTATTGTAGATCAGACCATCTACTTTTGAGAATCAATTATGTATAATTATAACTTGTGGCAGATAATGGCAATTAACTGTAAATTTATCAAGTAATCATTTTGGGTTGTAATAACTTTTAAATTGTGGATTCAAAGACTTGTACTTATTTAAATTTCATCTCTGAGACTATAACGGGTTGTGGTGTGTGTTAGTGTGGGGTCACAGCATAAGGTTATTTATTAATTAAGTGAAGTGATATTGTGGAAAGAAAGACCGTGACGACCCGGATCCCGACCCCGGATCTGGGGGTGTTACACTATTTTTCCATAAATATAAATAGCCTTTTCCCGTATTTTATTTCGTATCAAAATCATTTGCAGACAGTTAATTATATAATTTTCCAGAGAAAAACCTTATATTCATATAATCTTCCAAGAATCAAACAGCAAAACGAAGGTGTTATTGATCTCTATTTCAAAGCTCAAGTATTCATCCAAATGTCTTGAGGTGTTCTATCAGATTCTGTGTTCCAAATCACTGCAGAAATCAAGGTTTATTTTCTGAAAATTTATTTATTTTCGAATTATTTTATTAAAATATGAATTTTTGTTCGGATGATTGTTTGTATGATTTAATGATTGCATGTTGTAGAGCTTGTTTTCCTGATGATTTTCATATGTCATACGTCTGATTTGGAGTTCAATAACATGCTCAAAAGTGGGTTTAATTTTCAAATTTTGAAATTAGGGTTTATAACCCGTATGGATGTTCTTAATTGAAATTTGGGGGTTTCTTATTTCGGGATAGATAGATGTTGTGGTATAGTGGGTTGTGTTCTCTGTGAAATTTGCAATCTAGTCGTACAAGTTTCACAAATCAACGAGGTCTGTAGATAAGGGAATTGTCATTTGAAGTTTACGTCGAGTTCGCCGGAAACCGGCGAACTTCTCGGCCAAATTCAAAAATTTCCTATTTATTTTATTATAAAAATTCATTTTTAATTTCTGAAAATTCTAAAAATTATTATTTTAATTCCAAAAATTATTTTAATTCAAAAATAAATATGAATTAATTAGTTAATTAATTTCAGTTAATTTTTAATTAATTAATTGGTTAATTAATTCAGAAATTAATTGATTAATTGACTTAATTAATTATTAATTGATTTAATTAATTATTTAATTATATTTAATTATTTAAAAATGATTTAAAAATTCTGAAAATAGTTTTGAGCTGTAAAATACTCTTTAAAATTGTTTTCAAGGCTCGATAATTATAACAAAATTGTTTCGAAGCCGAACCGAACCCTGTTTGTTTCTCCAAAATTGATCCAACGACCCGTTTTAATTCTGAAAATGTTTTTAAAATCATTGTAAGTACCCAAAAGCTTGTTTAAGACCCGAGACTTCTTTATAAATGATATATCATTGATCGTGTGACGTGTTATGTGTTATATGTGACTTGTTGGTTGACTATCGGTCTGTGTATTCGATGTTTACTTGTTTATTGCGTAACTTTCCATCCGTTAATCGGATTTGGGTGAAACGAAGGGTAAATAGAAGTATGTGTTGAATAGAATTGTATGAGTTGAATATTGATAGATGTTTATGATTGTGAGCAGAAGAGGCAAGACGTAGGAAAGGGAAACAGGTAGTTGAGCAGTAAGACGGTTGAGATTGGAAGCGAGTGCAGTGTAGTAAGCTAATACCAGCAAGTGTTCTGAACTTTCTCGAGATATTATAGTGATTGATAGTCCTGTTTTTATATAGTGCTTTGAAGCACTGAACCCTAACCATGATTCCAGTTATTGATCTTGAGCCGTAAACCTGATTCTTTCTAGACCATTGCTTGTTGTATACCCAAATACGAACCATAAATATGCGATACTACTCCACAAATACATACAAACTAAATACAAAACACTGAATCGAATTACCTACATACTCAAACCATTGTATCTTATGCTTTGAAAGACCAAATCCTTGAAACCCTGAAACGTTGATTCCTTTGTTCAATTCTTTCATTACCTAGCATCCAAGATTTGAAAATGCCATATTAATCCTTATGAAGATTGAACCCTTTCATTACTGAACGTTCAATGTTGTTAATGTTTTGTTCATTGCTTTACATTGTTATTCTGTTATTATGTTAGAATTGGATTATTTTTATAAAATTATGGACCGATTCGTGGTCAACCATATAATGGTCAAGTTAGGCCAATGTGTGCCTTGGATCCATTAGTTAGAGCAGTGCTGTGTGCTTTGCTCGGGGTTAGTGCGTGACCGATCAGCAGCCTAACCTTGGTTTTTAAAATGAAATATAATATCCAATTCTAAATCATAATCCATTTTTCACCTGATATCAGAACCATATTCACTTGATGATCATTATTCTCAGTTTTGTCATTGTGACTGGCTGAACTATTTAGCTCATTTGTGCGATGTTGTTTATGTTCTTTCCAGTTAAAAAGGAACCAGTTGGTAGCGAGGATCCCCAGTCCA